>NC_091587.1:6652535-6660035 GCF_042767895.1 Penaeus vannamei | reverse complement strand
CGTCATTGGTCTTGGGTATGATTGTTTTTTTTTTTTTTTTTTTTTTTTCATGTATGTTGCAATCTGTATTTAATATATTGCATCTAACATGTTTTTTGTCAGTAACATGTAAAGTTGAAGAGATGAAATAAGTTGTTCTGTAGTTTATTTATTTATTTATTTTTTTCCAGCAATGCTTACGATATTATTTTTTCCATATATTCACTTTCCACACAGATGAGTGAATGGTGTGTTGATTACCACACTCCTGGTGGGGTTGATCGTGAGGGCTGGCAATATGCTACGGATTTCCCACTCAGCTACCATGGCCACCGATACATGACTGATCTTGTGCGGAGAAGGCGCTGGGTCAGGAAGTGCCGCATATCAACCTCAGGGCCCTGGCAACAAATGGAGAAAGTGGCACTTGTTAATCTATCTGTTTCGGTGAGTTTAAGAGGGATTGAAAGAGGAAGAGGGAAAGGGAGAGAGTGAGAGAGGAAGTGTGGGAGAGAAGGAGAGAGGAAATGAGAGAGAGAGAGAGATAAGGAGAGGAGAGAGGGAGGGAGGAAATGAGTGTGAATTTGAGAGAAATGGAAGGGGAAAGAGGGAGAAAAGGAGAGAGGAAGAGAGAGAGAAGGAAAGGGAGAATGAAAGGGAGAGCGAGGGAAGGAGGGCAGAAGAAAAGAAAGACTGTGGGCAAGGATGAATATAAGTGAGTGGGAATGTGAGTGTGAGTATAGGAGTGCAAGTGTGAGTGTGAGTGTAGGTGTGGGTGTAGGTGTAAGTGTGAGTGTGAGTATGGGGGTGAGTATGTGTTTGCAAGTGGGAGTGTGACTACAGGTGTGAGTGCAAATCCTGGGCTGAATGTAAGTATGGATGTGGGTGTGAGTGTGAGTACAAGTATGAAAGTGAATGTGAGGAGCATATGAATGTGTGCAAGTGTGAGAGGGAGTAGGACTAGGAGCAGGAGAGGGAGAGTAGTTATTTTGCTTCAATTGATCAAGTAATCAGGTAAACAGAAGGTAGACATTGAGAAGGATATCAAAATTTGAGATAAAGTATAAGGCTGAATTGCTTTAAAAAAAAGATATGTATAAGGCACTCAAATTTATTTGATTTGAATTCTTGTTTTTTTTGTTGATGTAATATCTTTTCTTGTTATAAAAGTTAAAGTTGGCATGTAATTCTTTCTCAAAAATTCCAGTCCATAAACCTAGTCAGTCAATGGAAGCAAAATAAGAATAATTTTAGATTAGATGATTTTTATGATAATCAAACATAGAGAGATAGAGATAAAATTAAATATAGATATTTAGGGAGATAGAGAGAGAAAGAGGTAAAGGTAGAGGTAGAGGGTGAGGTATAGGTAGAGGGTGAGTTAGAGATAGAGATAGAGATAGATAGAGAGAGAGATAGAGATAGAGATAGAAATAGAGATAGAGATGGAGATGGAGATGGAGATGGAGATGGAGATGGATATAGAGATAGACATAGAAATAGAGATAGATATATAGATAGAGATAGAGATAGAGGTAGAGGTAGAGGGTGAGTTAGAGATAGAGATAGAAAATTTGTTGAAAGAGAGAGAAAAATTACTCTTCTTATTTTACATAGCCTGAGTATGCTGCCAACGGTACAGTGCCAGTGTGGGGGGTGAGTGTGACAGGAGAGGTGGTCTATCGGCACGGCGTGACACCCAGCAGACCGGAAGGCGAAAAGTGGAGCCTGGTCCCGGCCGAGTGTCCCATGTGTTATGTTTGTGCAACCGTCGACAGCTGTGGGATGTGGGCTGTTAGCAAAGATGGCCGAGCACATCTGAGGATCGGGATTAATAAGAAAAATCCACAGGTAGTTGAGTTTTTTTTTTTTTTGTATCTTTTTTTCTTAGATTTTATTTCTTATCTGTCTATCTGCCCACCTGTTTGTATGTATGTCTATCTGTCTATTGGTCTATCTGTCTGTCTGTCTGTCTCTACCTGCTTCTATTTGTTTGTTTGCCTACTTACTTACTTACTTACTTACTTACTTACTTACTTACTTACTTACTTACTTACTTACTTACTTACTTACTTACTTACTTACTTACTTACTTACTTACTTACTTACTTACTTACTTACTTACTTACTTACTTACTTACTTACTTACTTACTTACTTACTTACTTACCTACCTACCTACCTACCTACCTACCTATATTTATCTACTTATGTATCTTAAAAATAGTCAAGAACATATTTGATATTCCAGTTGGTTTTGTTATCTGTTTATTTTTATTTTGAACATATAAAAATTTACATTTTACTAGATCTTAAATAAAGCCAGCCATTCTCCTCTATATGAATTTAATCAGACTGTATATGGAAAAGCGGCCATTTCTTATTTCTCTTGTATATTCCCCTTTGAAAGAGGTACAAGATTATCCTGCAATGACAAGAGAATGAGCCTTTTGGTAGAAAGGAGTCAAGGTCATTATTGTATCCATCAGAAATCCAAATTGTAATGAAATATGTTAATAACCATTTTGCTGTTACAGGGCCGACAGTGGGTGAACGTCGATGCCCCGAACCACCCCCTGATGGAGATTGGTGCAGGTGCTGGAATAGTGTGGGGCCTGGAGCGTGGTGGTGGACTGTACCGCAGGACGAATGTGCTTCCCCTCTTTCCAGAGGGCACAAGCTGGGAGTGGGTGTGCGGCAATGTGGCCAGCATTAGTGTTGGGGCTGATGGGACACTCTGGGCCGTGCTGGATTCCTTTGATAGCGAGAAGGGCCCAGTCCAGGGGGTCATCGCCAGGAGAGTAGGTGTGTCGCATGACTGTCCCGTTGGCACTAGCTGGGAGCACACACTAGGAACGGGATGGAGCCATGTCTGTGCTCGTGTACCACTTCCCTTATGACGGAAGGTGTGAAGAGGGAGGAACTTAGTTGCATTTTATGGTGATGAAAGTGGCCAAAGTAGTCAAGAATGTATGCAGAAAAAGGACTTGGTAGCAATATCTAGTGAAATGAAATCTAGATAATTCTAAGTGTGTCAAGAGGAAGGGACTTACACTTCTTCAAGGTATTTACCAGGTATTAGATTCCCTGGGATGTTTAGGAACAGCTGGAATTCATTTTCCTTGATTAGGAATAGAAGATACTTCTTGATAATTGAATAGGGTTTATGGGGAGCTCATTTCCAGAGAGGTTTTAAGTGTAGACATGACTGTTGTTTTATCTATTAGTATAAAGTAGTGTTTGAAGTTTTTATTACGTGCTCATATTTTAGTGTGTCTTTTTTTTGCAACTGTTCCATATCACTGACTTTATTCTTTTATGGAATGTATACAATCTTTTATACAAATCTTCTCTTTGGTTATACCATATTTCCTCTAATGCTCCAACTCATGTTCTTCTAATCCATTGGATTTTTAATTCTTCAGATTTAACGGGGCTTACCATACAAATTAGGTAATGAAAGGTATACCTGTGGATGCCTATTCTTAATTTTTTTACTGTGATTTTTGTTCCTCCATTTTATCAAGTAGTTGAAACTGTGATAGATAATTTTTAGAATCTTCCTATTTGCTTTTATAAGTATTTTCATTCATTTGTGATGTCAAAGAAATTGTGGATAATAAGCAAATGTACCTCTAGTGTTTTCTTGGTTAGATATGTGTTTTTCCTATTCCTCATATTTTGTGTTGTAGGATCTATGTTTTGGTATAATTTTTCTTATTAGTAAGTGAGAAATTCTATTTATATGCATGCATATGCAAGTGATTGACATAACCTCATATATCAAATATAAATTTGTATCACATAATGAAAACTTTCCAAAATATTTTTGTTTCAAAACATTAGAAATTGGGAAATATTGCGAATTTCTGCTTACTGTTATTGATGTATTAGTAGAGAAAAATAGTCATTAAACTTAAGCAACATGAGTATAACACTTAAATTAAAAGACATTAATGACTTCATATGTTCTTTTTGAGTGCCATATACTCAATTTTAGATATATGCCGCAGTGATAATAGGTATCAGATCTGTGAAATGAACAATTGCTCGAAAGAATATGATTATCAATTAAAAGTTTTATTTTAAAGAACAAATAAAAAAATAAGTCTTTGACATAGAATTAAATCCTTTTATTTTTTGTCTCCAAATAGGAAGTCCAATGCCCTGTTGCTCATTAAATTTTTAAAATCTTTTTTTAGACCTTTTTATTTGTACTGTAGTGTCTGTTGCTTTCTTCATCATAGCCTTTTTGGAAGAGCTCATTGTCCAACAATAGTGGAAAATGTATCATGGTAAAAGAAAAACAAGAAGTTTAGCCCATAAAAAATAGACAAATAGACCTAGTGTACATGCTTTGTTATGCCTCTTTTTGTATGGTAGTATAAAATGTAGGGATTATAAGACACTAGGAACAAGCTGTTTCAACATTTTTGATGTAAGTATAGTTATGGTTGAAATTCTAGCAAATAATGGTTGCTTTATGCAAATGTTCAAACTGTACATGAATTTAAAGGTGTCATTGATTGATTTTGTGCATTTTTAATTTTTTTTCTTTTATATCAAAACCCTAAAACCAGTTTTAATATTTTATGTGAATGAAAGTGGATGTCAAGAGTTGAACAAAGAGCAGACATTTTTTAAATGTAAAATTTGGAGTTAGGTAAAATAAACAGTTGATGTATAGTATGTCTTGAGAAACTGAGTTTGTACATAGGTGGATAGTTTTTTATGTAAACTGTTTACAGGTGTTTCCTGACAATAAGTGATTGTTACTAGTAGAGTTAGTCTTATTATTATGAAAAGAGCTATGACGTTGCAGACAGAATAGGAATATGACGAGTATATTTGAGGGGGGACGTGTGTCCATAGGTATTCTCTGACCAATAGCCTTAAAAAAGTATTTCTTAGATGTTTTTTTTAGTTTACCTTTCTTCTATAACATTGATTTATTCATATTAATGCACTGCAATCCCATGATTGTGGTATTTATGTGAACATTTGAATGCTTATGTTATAGAAGAGCTTAAACAAAACATTTGATAAATGCATTTTCGGGTAATTTGTCTAAGAACAAAGTTGGACGTGCATTTGACTTCTGACTGGAGAGGAAAAAAAGTGAGACAGTATTTGGTAAACAAGTTAAGATATGCAGTATTTCCACATGTATTGTAAGATAATAGTGTAATACATTTTTATACTGAAATTAGCTACAGGGATTTTCTTTCTTTTGGCCATGTAAGTCTCTTGATTACTTGTTTGTTGATGACTCAGGTTTTTTTGTTTTTTCATGTAATCTAGATTTTGTAGATTTTCTTAACTTGTAAAGCCACGCTGTATTTAGAAATGTTTTATGTAGTTATTTATTTACAAAAAGGATCATTATCTAATTTTTCATAATGCAGTATATGAAACTTTTCTTTGAAAAACTTGTTTCTGTCATCTGGTTTACAGTATATAGGAGTATACTAAAAACAGCAACGTAAAAACAAGCTGTAAACTGTATTTCTTTGGATTTGTTTAGAACTAGAGAGAGAGAGAAATAAAGGGTTTTTGCAAGATAAGTACATGTGATATAAGCAGCTCATTAATTTTTTAATGTAATAGTTATTAATTTTTGTACTTTCATGTGAAGTATAACAACTAATTCCTTGATAAATTAATATTTTTCTCTTATGTACTAGTAGTAAATATGTTTTAGAAAAAAATTACGTTTTTAAAACAGATACAGCTGACTACTGTATGATTTAATAGAAACATGTCCAGAATAACCCGTACTATAAAATGTGATTCCATCTGTTGAGAATTTCTTGTGGGACCAAGGTTTTGAATTAACAGACACATTTGGTTTTAGATTAATTTTTGTGGCATGGTTTGTATGATCATTTTATTTCACATTCTCTTGTCTGTATTGGCATATTTAGATATATCTGCTCTTAAGAATGTTTTTCTAGGTTCCTCGAGCGGATAAAGAATTTGATAATGGGCATTTTTTGAGAATCATGAAGTAGTAGGGACAGGCATGGCAGGAGTAGTCTTTATAGTAGTGTTATGTTCATGTTATTTACCAGTTAGCTTGTTCTCATAGTGCCGGAGTGCATTTCCTGAAGCCAGCCAAAATGGATTTAAAGATTATATTTATTAATTATTGGTAACGTTACAAAGAGGGCATTTGAGTCCGAATGGGATAAAGCAGGATGAATGTCTTTAAGAAGTAGGATTATGATCTAACATATTCTCTTTTTTCAAAATAGAAATAGTCATGCATTCGGGGTGTGGTAGATCACACTAAATCTATAAAGGCATACACTTATACCTATAAAGAGTATGTATGCATGCTGCAAGGAATTTCTTGGCATTGCTCATTAATATTCTATGAATGTCATTTGTATTTTCCATCATTTTATACACATGCATTTAAAGCAGTTTCCATCAGTATATATTTAGGATAAGATTCTTTCACAGTCTAGGTTCTTAAAAAATTGACCGATAATAGTCTTATTTAGTCATTCTAAATTAAATCTATCTTTTATGATCTTGGTGAAGAAAATATGTAATGTATATATTTGTATGTATTATGTATGTACGTATTATGTATGTACGTACGTATGTACGCATGTATGTCTAATATGTATTTATACAAATATACATACATACATACATACATACAGAGCTATATTGTTGTCCACACTGGAAAAAATGCTATGCAGATTCTTGGCACGATGCAAAGCAAATAACCCAGCCACAGGTTGTATTTTATTTCTGTCATTTTGTCGGAGCAGAATATCGATATGCATAAAACAAACTTTTCATTGGGGGTTGTTGCATTTAGAGTTCTTTGCAAATTCATATTTTTGCAAACTTCTCACACACATACTATTTGGGTTTGTGCAGCTTTTTTTGTTGAGCTCTTTGATCAATCTGCTTAATTATTTGCCACTTGTTAAATGAATTTACTCTGCCGGTTATAAGTCAGTAATGCTTACAAAGAATGCAATGTGTGTGAGATATTTCTTTACTTTTATGAACTATGGCATTGTGAGATTGTATCTTTGCATTGTTAATTGTGTGCATGTCCCTTGCACATACACACATACAGTCAAACATACTTCCTGATTATTAAACAAATTACAGTTTACAGTTTGTAAGTAACTGTTATTTGACGATGAATAGTGAGAAAACATGAAAATGTAATGCAAGTTGTTCATCTTACTTTTGCTGACTGTGTAACAATATTTGTACTTCTGTCCATAAGGTATTGATATATTTTATTATCTAGAAAATCTGCATTGTAGATATATTTTCATTTACTTCTAAAGATAATGTAGAACGCGCCGTTATGTATCTGACTTTGGAATCCTGTGATTGTAATGGTGTGTGATGTAAAGTGTCTTTTTTTTTTTTTTTTTTTTTTTTTTTTGTGCTGTGCTCTGCTTCCATCATTGAAACACATCATGACAGTATTATCGCAGAGACTCAAGGGTATGAAACATGGTAACAATTTGCATTTTATCTTGGCAGT
>NC_091587.1:6645035-6647535 GCF_042767895.1 Penaeus vannamei | reverse complement strand
AGTTACACAGAGCAGCGTCTATGGCAATAATGATCAACGGACCTCAACGAAGCACTATGAGATAACACTTATCGGTAATAACTACAAGAAAATCAGACGCTTTTCCTTATCATATCTTAAGTAAATATTATATTTCAGTGATTCAAAAAAAAATTAAGTATCATATTTCAGTGATTTAAAAAAAATGAGTTTCATATTTCAGTTTTTTTTTTTTAATTTATCATATTTCTGTGATTTTTTTTTATTTAAGTATATTTCAGTAATTTTTTTTTCTTCAAAATTTAAGTATTATATTCCATCATCTTTTTATGATGTGAAACTAACGGTGAAAACAACATTAATGATAACAATAGTTAAATATATTGATAATATTAAGAATAGTTTTGACTACAATTATAATTATGATGATGATGATGATGATGATAATAATAAAAATAATGATAATAATAATAATAACAATAATAACATTAATGATGATAATGATAAAAAAGATAATACTGATAGTAATAGTAATAATTGTGATAATAATAATAGTAGTATTAATGAAACTACTACTACTACTACTAACAATAATAATGATTATATAAATCATAATGATTATGATAATTATGTTAATTATGATAATACTAATAATGATAATACTAAAAATAATAATTATTATCATAATGATAATAACAATAATCATTATAATAACAACAACAAATAATAAAAATAATAATAAATGATAATAATCAGCCGGTTTGTTAGAATTATACCAGGCCCCACTCAATGAATGTTCATAAATACAGACGCGGAAATAAAGGCATATCTGTCTATATATCCGATAGATATACATTTAACCATCTATTTCCCGGATTGATATGCATGTCTAGCCTGTTAAATATGCATTTATTTCTTTGTTTATGCATGTCAAGGATACGAATATTCTTTGGGTCGGGCCTCACAATTCTAACAAACCGGCCGAATAATAATAATAATAATAATAAATAAATAAATGATAATAATAATAATAACAATAAATGCTAATAATGATAATAACAATAAATGATAATGATAATAATAACAATAATAACAATAAATGATAATGATAATAATAACAATAATAACAATAAATGATAATGATAATAATAACAATAATAACAATAAATGATAATGATAATAATAACAATAATAACAAAAGATAATGATAATAATAACAATAATAACAATAATTGATAATGATAAAAATAACAATAAATGATAATAATAATAATACCAATAAATGATAATGATAATAATACCAGTAATAACAATTCAAGTAAGAATAAAAATAACAACGATAGCAATAACAATAATAATAAAATTCACAAGAAAAATACTGATGATGGTGACAATACTAACAATAAACATTCTGATGAAACCAAGACATCAAATTGATATTATTGCTTCTCATGAGATGGACTAGAACATGAAATGAAATGAATGATAAAGAGAGGAGATGGAGGAATAAAGAATAATCACAGAAGGAGGAATAAAGAATAATCACGGAAGGATGAATAAAGAGATCAATTAAAGCAAAGACTAATGGAGAATAAAATTAATTAAGAAATGAGGACTTAAGGATGAGATTTATCAAGCGAGGATTAATATAGGATGGAATTAATTAATGCTAATGAGGAGACAAGTGATTAAGGAAAGATTATTCGTTAAGGGATTTCCAATTAAGGGATTGATTTGCTTTTTGGTTAAGGGAATGAAGCGTTAATTAAAGGAATAACTGATGAAGCGTTAATTAAAGGAATAACTGATGAAGCGTTAATTAAAGGAATAACTGATGAAGCGTCAATTAAAGGAATAACTGATGAAGCGTCAATTAAAGGAATAACTGATGAAGCGTCAATTAAAGGAATAACTGATGAAGCGTCAATTAAAGAACATGACGCAATAATTAGGGAATAATCAAGAAAGGACACAGGTAATGAGAGGATAATTAAGAGAGGTTGATGAAGGGACAGCATAAAATAAATTGATACAAACAATAATAAGAATTATGCAACATCGATGACATCATGATTGCACACTGTTGATAAACATGATAAAAATGATAAAAAATAATAATATTGCTGATACATGTGACGTCATCAATCACAATAAAATGTTCATTCATGATGAAGAACAACAAGAACGGCAGAACAAAGTCCCAAGCAGAAGCAGTACGAGATAAAGTCAGAACACACACGCAAAATTGTACAGATTTTATTCTCTCGAAAACACTTTGATTTTTGGGGAAAATTAAACCACTGATGTGATATTATTATTATTTTTTAAGACGGTGAAATAAAGGTTCATTTTTTCCAGTTTTGCTCGTTTCATTTTTGGATTAGTTTGTTTGTGTGTTTGTTTTTTTTCTCTTTTTTCCCTCATCCTGATCACAGTCCTTCGGCAAGAACACAGACACTAAGACACACTTTATACCAGCAGATTCTGCGCCATTGAGCAACACATCGCGGTCTTTCTATAT
>NC_091587.1:6625035-6637535 GCF_042767895.1 Penaeus vannamei | reverse complement strand
TCCCTCCATCCCCACCCATCCCCCTCCATCCCCACCCCTCCCCCTCTAACCCTCCCCTCTCCCTCCACCCCCTCCAACCTCACCCCTCCCACCCCTCAAACCTCCCCCCCTCCCCCTCCCCCACCCCCAACCTCACCTGTCTCTCCTCGTCGTCGTCCTCGTCGTCCATGACCTCGGGGTTCTTCTCCTTGAACTCCCTCCTCCTGACGCAGACCTCGATGCTGAGCATGAGGACCACCACCCCGCAGAAGACCACGACGGGGCCGATCAGCACGAAGGGGTTGTAGCCTGCGCGGGGCGGGCGGGGCGGGCGGGGGCGGGGGGGGGAGAGAAGAGAAGAGGGAAGGCGGCGTTAGGTGCGGTTGTGTGAAAGTTGAGGGGGGGAGGGGGGGTTGGGGGTTGAAGGGGATGGGGGGGTTGTGAAGGGGGTTGAGGGGGATGGGGGGTTGTGAATGGGGAGGAGGGGGATGGGGGTTGTGAAGGGGGAGGGAGGAGGGGAATGGGGGGGTTGAGGAGGGGGAGGAGGGAGATGGAGGGGCTGAGAGGGGGAGGGGGGAAGGGGTTAAATGGGGGTTGAGTACCGGGTGGCGTTAGGGTTGGGGGAGGGGGGAGTTAAACAGGGGTTAGTGAGGGAGAAGGGAGAAGGGGCGCTGAGAGGGGACAGCTGAAGGCAAAAGAGCAAGGAGGTCCGAACTTCAAGAAAGGGGGAGGGGGTGAGGTTCTAAAGGATTCCCTCCCCCCCGACACACCGAATAGAAAACTAAATAAAAAAAAAACGTAAAACTTCGAAAAGAGCGAATTTGGATCCAACTTTGAGAGATCAAGTTGGGGTTTCGGATTTAGGGGAGAAGGCGGGGGGGGGGGGTTGTGGTGGTGTGACTAGGATGGTGATGATGGTGGTGGTGTGATGTGACTAGGATGATGGTGGTGGTGGTGGTGGTGGTGGTGATGGTAGGGGTGATGATGGTGGTGGTGATAATGATGATGGTGGTGATGGTGATAATGGTGGTGATGATGGTGGTGGTGATGGTGGTGGTGGTGATTGTGGTGGTGGTGGTGGTGATGGTGGTGGTGGTGATGGTAAGGGTGGTGATGGTGGTGGTGATAATGATGATGGTGGTGATGGTGATAATGGTGGTGATGATGGTGGTGGTGATAGTGGTGGTGATGGTGGTGATGATGATTGTGACAGTAATGGTGATAATACTATAAATAAAGATAATAATATTAATAAAGACTAGATAATGCTGATACTGATATCAATAAAGATAAAGATAATAATAATGATAATGATGATATCAATAATTAGATAACGATATTGGTGATAATAATAGTGACATCGATAACAGTAACGAGAACGGTGATAATGATAATAAAGATAATGATATCAATTATTATATAATCATGGTGTTGATAATAACAGTGACAACGATAATAATAATAATGAACTTAAAACACCAACAAAGCAATAATTATTCACATATAATCATCATAATCATCGCATGCGTTAACTCAATTATTTTCCTGGACCTAAATTATCTAAAAAAAAAAAAAAAAAAAAAAAAAAAAAAAAAAAAAAAAAAAAAATCCCGATAGTTTAAACCGATTTTTTTTTTCTTTCTTCTTTTTTTTTTTTTTTTTTTTTTTTTTTTTTTTTAGGTCGTGCATTTAAGTATCCTGGAGAGAGCGCCGTTGAGAATTTAATTATTTACAAGCACTGTGAAAATCTTGGGGAGTTCGTTAAGTATAAGAAAAAAAAGAAAAAGAAAAGAAAGAAAGAAAGAAAGAGAAGAAAAAGAAAAGAAAAGAAAGAAAGAAAGAAAGAAAAGAAAGAGTGGGATTTGATTTTTTGTTTTGTTTTGTTTTTGTTTTCTTTTGTCTGTTTGTGGCTTTTCTCCTCTTTGTCTCTCTGTCTCTGTCTGTCTGTCGCCTCTCTTTCTCTATCTCTCGCCTCCCCTCCCACCCTCTTCCTCATTTCCTCTTTTCCCTTCCTTCCTCCTCCTCCTCTCCTCCTCTCACCATCTCTCTCCTCCCTCCCCCACTCCCTCTCCCCCTCTTTTCCTAATTGTGTCCTCCCCTCCCCCTCCTCCTCCTCCCCTCTCTCCCTAATTACCTCCTCTCCCCTCCCCCTCACTCCCTCTCTCCCCTCCCCCTCCCCTCTCTCCCTCTTCCTTCCCCTCCTCCCTCCTCCTCCCTCACTCCCTCTCTCCCCTCCCCTCCCCCTCCTCCCTCTCCCCCTCTCTCCCCAGTCGCACCCCCTCTCTCTCCCCAATCGCCCTCCCTCTCTCCCCTCCCCATCCCCCTCCTCCCTCTCTCCCTCCTCCTCCCTCACTCCCTCTCTCCCCTCCCCCTCCCCCTCCCCCAATCACCCCCCCTCCCCCTCCCCCTCCCCAATCGCCCCCCCCCTCATTCCTCTCCCCCTCCCCCTCTCTCCCTCACTTCCTCTCTCCCCTTCCCTCCCCCCCCAACCCGGCTTTTCCGCGCCCGTCTTGAGACCCCCCGCCGGGACCAGTGCCGATCAGCTGACCAGATAAGACGGCGAGTAATAATAAGGAGAAAGTCGTAAATTCGGCGCTTATCTTCGTTCTTTCGCTATTCTCTTTTTCTTCTTCTCTCTTTCTCGGTCTTTTTTTATCGTTAGATTTTTTTTTCGTTTGATAGTATTGGTCTCTGTTTCTCTCTCTCTCTCCGTTTTGTTTTCTCTCTCCCTCTCCCTCCCAAACTCTCTCACTCTTTCTGTACCTCTCCTCCTCCCCATCCTTCCCTCTCCCCTCCCTCATTCTCTCTCCTCCTCCCTCCCTAGCACCTTCCCCCTCCCCACCCATCCCTCTCCCCTCCCTCCCCTTCCACCCTCCCTTCCTCTCCCCCACCCTCCCCACCCATCCCACCCATCCCTCTTCCCTCCCACCCCATCCCTCTTCCCTCCCTCCCTCCCCATCCTCTCCCATCCTCCCCCCTCCCTCCCTCCCACCCTATCCCTCTTCCCTCCCTCCCACCCATCCCTCTATCCCCATCCCTCCCACCCATCCCTCTCCCCCTCCTTTCCTCCCTCCTCCCCCCTCGAGGAACAAAAGGCGTAGGACGGCCATTTCCACCGACTGGCCAAACAAACCTCCTTGGTGGTTAGAACGACAAACCACCGACGAGACAGGAGGACCACGAAAGGATAAGAGAAGGAAAATGAAGTAAATGAAAAGGAAAAGAAAAAGAAATAAATGAAAGAAAAAGAAAAAGAAATAAATGAAAAGGAAAAAAGAAAAAATTGAAGGAAAAAGAAATAAATGAAAAGGAAGAGTAAAAGAAAAATGAAAGAAAAAGAAAAAGAAATAAATGAAAAGGAAAAGAAAAAGAAAACATGAAAGAAAAAGAAAATGAAATAAAAGAAAAGGAAAAGAAAAAGAAAAAAATGAAAGAAAAAGAAATAAATGAAAAGAAAAAAGAAAATAGAAACTAAAAAAAGGCAGACAAACAAATAAACAAAAAAGACAGACAAACAAAAAACAAAAAAAGACAGCTAAACAAACAAACAAAAAAGACAGACAAACAAACAAACAAAGACACAGACAAACAAACAAACAAAAAAGACAGATAAACAGACAAACAAAAAAGACAGACAAACAAAAAAACAGATAAACAAACAAACAAAAAAAGACAGATAAACAAACAAACAAAAAAGACAAACAAACAAACAAAAAAGACAGACAGACCAACCAACAAACAAACAGACAGACAAACAAATAAACAAAAAAGACAGACAACCAACCAAACAAAAAAAGACAGATAAACAAACAAAAAAAGACAGATAAACAAACAAAAAAAGACAAACAAACAAACAAACAAAGACAAACAAACAAACAAACAAACAAGACAGACAAACAAACAAACAAAAAAAGACAGACAAACAAACAAACAAAGAAAGACAGACAGACAAACGAACCAAAAGAGACGGATGAAAGAGACGGGGAAGGGAGCGCACGCGGACGACGCCCAAGCAGCTCCCACCGAGAACTTTGAAGCGAATCGGATTAAACAAATGTGGGCGGGGGCCGGAGGGGCGGATTCTGCCGACGCCCGCGACTGCTTGATCAAAAGCAGGGCGAAGCAGGGCGGAGCAGGGCGGAGCAGGGCGAATTTTGCCGACGCCCGCGACCGCTTGATCAAAAGCAGAGCGAAGCAGGGCGGAGCAGGGCGGAGCAGGGCGAATTCTGCCGACGCCCGCGACTGCTTGATCAAAAGCAGGGCGGAGCAGGGCGGAGCAGGGCGAATTCTGCCGACGCCCGCGACTGCTTGATCAAAAGCAGGGCGGAGCAGGGCGGAGCAGGGCAAATTTTGCCGACGCCCGCGACTGCTTGATCAAAAGCAGGGCGGAGCAGGGCGGAGCAGGGCAAATTTTGCCGACGCCCGCGACCGCTTGATCAAAAGCAGAGCGAAGCAGGGCGGAGCAGGGCGGAGCAGGGCGAATTCTGCCGACGCCCGCGACTGCTTGATCAAAAGCAGGGCGGAGCAGGGCGGAGCAGGGCGAATTCTGCCGACGCCCGCGACTGCTTGATCAAAAGCAGGGCGAAGCAGGGCGGAGCAGGGCAAATTTTGCCGACGCCCGCGACTGCTTGATCAAAAGCAGGGCGGAGCAGGGCGGAGCAGGGCGAAGCAGATAAACAAACAAAAAAAGACAGACAAACAAACAAACAAAAAAGACAGACAGATAACCAAACAAAAAAAGACAGACAAACAAACGAACCAAAAAAGACGGATGAAAGAGACGGGGAAGGGAGCGCACGCGGACGACGCCCAAGCAGCTCCCACCGAGAACTTTGAAGCGAATCGGATTAAACAAATGTGGGCGGGGGCCGGAGGGGCGGATTCTGCCGACGCCCGCGACTGCTTGATCAAAAGCAGGGCGGAGCAGGGCGGAGCAGGGCGGAGCAGGGCGGAGCAGGGCGGAGCAGGGCGAATTCTGCCGACGCCCGCGACTGCTTGATCAAAAGCAGGGCGAAGCAGGGCGGAGCAGGGCAAATTTTGCCGACGCCCGCGACTGCTTGATCAAAAGCAGGGCGGAGCAGGGCGGAGCAGGGCGAAGCAGATAAACAAACAAAAAAAGACAGACAAACAAACAAACAAAAAAGACAGACAGATAACCAAACAAAAAAAGACAGACAAACAAACGAACCAAAAAAGACGGATGAAAGAGACGGGGAAGGGAGCGCACGCGGACGACGCCCAAGCAGCTCCCACCGAGAACTTTGAAGCGAATCGGATTAAACAAATGTGGGCGGGGGCCGGAGGGGCGGATTCTGCCGACGCCCGCGACTGCTTGATCAAAAGCAGGGCGGAGCAGGGCGGAGCAGGGCGGAGCAGGGCGGAGCAGGGCGGAGCAGGGCGAATTCTGCCGACGCCCGCGACTGCTTGATCAAAAGCAGGGCGGAGCAGGGCGGAGCAGGGCGGAGCAGGGCGGAGCAGATAAACAAACAAACAAAAAACAGACAAACAAACAAACAAAAAAAGCAGACAGACAAACAAAAAAAGACAGACAAACAAACAAAAAAAACAGACAAACAAACAAACAAAAAAGCAGATAGACAAACAAAAAAAGACAGACAAACAAACAAAAAAAGACAGACAGACAAATAAACAAAGAAAGACAGACAAACAAACGAACCAAAAGAGACGGATAAAAGAGACGGGGAAGGGAGCGCACGCGGACGACGCCCAAGCGGCTCCCACCGAGAACTTTGAAGCGAATCGGATTAAACAAATGTGGGCGGGGGCCGGAGGGGCGGATTCTGCCGACGCCCGCGACTGCTTGATCAAAAGCAGGGCGAAGCAGGGCGGAGCAGGGCGGAGCAGGGCGAATTTTGCCGACGCCCGCGACCGCTTGATCAAAAGCAGAGCGAAGCAGGGCGGAGCAGGGCGGAGCAGGGCGAATTCTGCCGACGCCCGCGACTGCTTGATCAAAAGCAGGGCGGAGCAGGGCGGAGCAGGGCGAATTCTGCCGACGCCCGCGACTGCTTGATCAAAAGCAGGGCGGAGCAGGGCGGAGCAGGGCGGAGCAGGGCGGAGCAGGGCGGAGCAGGGCGAATTCTGCCGACGCCCGCGACTGCTTGATCAAAAGCAGGGCGGAGCAGGGCGGAGCAGGGCGAATTCTGCCGACGCCCGCGACTGCTTGATCAAAAGCAGGGCGGAGCAGGGCGAATTCTGCCGACGCCCGCGACTGCTTGATCAAAAGCAGGGCGGAGCAGGGCGGAGCAGGGCAAATTTTGCCGACGCCCGCGACTGCTTGATCAAAAGCAGGGCGGAGCAGGGCGGAGCAGGGCAAATTTTGCCGACGCCCGCGACCGCTTGATCAAAAGCAGGGCGGAGCAGGGCGGAGCAGGGCGGAGCAGGGCGGAGCAGGGCGGAGCAGGCCGGAGGGGCGGATTCTGCCGACGCCCGCGACTGCTTGATCAAAAGCAGGGCGGAGCAGGGCGGAGCAGGGCGGAGCAGGGCGGAGCAGGGCGGAGCAGGCCGGAGGGGCGGATTCTGCCGACGCCCGCGACTGCTTGATCAAAAGCAGGGCGGAGCAGGGCGGAGCAGGGCGAAGCAGGGCGGAGCAGGGCGAAGCAGGGCGAAGCAGGGCGGAGCAGGGCGAAGCAGATAAACAAACAAACAAAACAAGACAAACAAACAAACAAAAACAGACAGACAAACAAACAAAAAAAGACAGACAAACAAACAAAAAAGACAGACAAACAAACGAACCAAAAAAGACGGATGAAAGAGACGGGGAAGGGAGCGCACGCGGACGACGCCCAAGCAGCTCCCACCGAGAACTTTGAAGCGAATCGGATTAAACAAATGTGGGCGGGGGCCGGAGGGGCGGATTCTGCCGACGCCCGCGACTGCTTGATCAAAAGCAGGGCGGAGCAGGGCGGAGCAGGGCGGAGCAGGGCGGAGCAGGGCGGAGCAGGGCGAATTCTGCCGACGCCCGCGACTGCTTGATCAAAAGCAGGGCGGAGCAGGGTGAAGCAGGGCGGATTCTGCCGACGCCCGCGACTGCTTGATCAAAAGCAGGGCGGAGCAGGGCGGAGCAGGGCGAATTCTGCCGACGCCCGCGACTGCTTGATCAAAAGCAGGGCGGAGCAGGGCGGAGCAGGGCGGAGCAGGGCGGAGCAGGGCGGAGCAGGGCGAATTCTGCCGACGCCCGCGACTGCTTGATCAAAAGCAGGGCGGAGCAGGGCGGAGCAGGGCGAAGCAGGGCGGAGCAGATAAACAAACAAACAAAAAAAGACAGACAAACAAACAAAAAAAACAGACAAACAAACAAACAAAAAAGCAGATAGACAAACAAAAAAAGACAGACAAACAAACAAAAAAAGACAGACAGACAAATAAACAAAGAAAGACAGACAAACAAACGAACCAAAAGAGACGGATAAAAGAGACGGGGAAGGGAGCGCACGCGGACGACGCCCAAGCGGCTCCCACCGAGAACTTTGAAGCGAATCGGATTAAACAAATGTGGGCGGGGGCCGGAGGGGCGGATTCTGCCGACGCCCGCGACTGCTTGATCAAAAGCAGGGCGGAGCAGGGCGGAGCAGGGCGGAGCAGGGCGGAGCAGGGCGGAGCAGGGCGGAGCAGGGCGGAGGGGCGGATTCTGCCGACGCCCGCGACTGCTTGATCAAAAGCAGGGCGGAGCAGGGCGGAGCAGGGCGGAGCAGGCCGGAGGGGCGGATTCTGCCGACGCCCGCGACTGCTTGATCAAAAGCAGGGCGGAGCAGGGCGGAGCAGGGCGGAGCAGGGCGGAGCAGGGCGGAGCAGGGCGGAGGGGCGGATTCTGCCGACGCCCGCGACTGCTTGATCAAAAGCAGGGCGGAGCAGGGCGGAGCAGGGCGGAGCAGGCCGGAGGGGCGGATTCTGCCGACGCCCGCGACTGCTTGATCAAAAGCAGGGCGGAGCAGGGCGGAGCAGGGCGGAGCAGGGCGGAGCAGGGCGGAGCAGGGCGGAGCAGGCCGGAGGGGCGGATTCTGCCGACGCCCGCGACTGCTTGATCAAAAGCAGGGCGGAGCAGGGCGGAGCAGGGCGGAGCAGGGCGGAGCAGGGCGGAGCAGGGCGAAGCAGGGCGGAGCAGGGCGAAGCAGGGCGAAGCAGGGCGGAGCAGGGCGAAGCAGATAAACAAACAAACAAAACAAGACAAACAAACAAACAAAAACAGACAGACAAACAAACAAAAAAAGACAGACAAACAAACAAAAAAGACAGACAAACAAACGAACCAAAAAAGACGGATGAAAGAGACGGGGAAGGGAGCGCACGCGGACGACGCCCAAGCGGCTCCCACCGAGAACTTTGAAGCGAATCGGATTAAACAAATGTGGGCGGGGGCCGGAGGGGCGGATTCTGCCGACGCCCGCGACTGCTTGATCAGAAGCAGGGCGGAGCAGGGCGGAGCAGGGCGGAGCAGGGCGGAGCAGGGCGGAGCAGGGCGGAGCAGGCCGGAGGGGCGGATTCTGCCGACGCCCGCGACTGCTTGATCAAAAGCAGGGCGGAGCAGGGCGGAGCAGGGCGGAGCAGGGCGGAGCAGGGCGGAGCAGGGCGAAGCAGGGCGGAGCAGGGCGAAGCAGGGCGAAGCAGGGCGGAGCAGGGCGAAGCAGATAAACAAACAAACAAAACAAGACAAACAAACAAACAAAAACAGACAGACAAACAAACAAAAAAAGACAGACAAACAAACAAAAAAGACAGACAAACAAACGAACCAAAAAAGACGGATGAAAGAGACGGGGAAGGGAGCGCACGCGGACGACGCCCAAGCAGCTCCCACCGAGAACTTTGAAGCGAATCGGATTAAACAAATGTGGGCGGGGGCCGGAGGGGCGGATTCTGCCGACGCCCGCGACTGCTTGATCAGAAGCAGGGCGGAGCAGGGCGAAGCAGGGCGAAGCAGGGCGGAGCAGGGCGAAGCAGATAAACAAACAAACAAAACAAGACAAACAAACAAACAAAAACAGACAGACAAACAAACAAAAAAAGACAGACAAATAAACAAAGAAAGACAGACAAACAAACGAACCAAAAGAGACGGATGAAAGAGACGGGGAAGGGAGCGCACGCGGACGACGCCCAAGCGGCTCCCACCGAGAACTTTGAAGCGAATCGGATTAAACAAATGTGGGCGGGGGCCGGAGGGGCGGATTCTGCCGACGCCCGCGACTGCTTGATCAGAAGCAGGGCGGAGCAGGGCGGAGCAGGGCGGAGCAGGGCGGAGCAGGGCGGAGCAGGGCGGAGCAGGCCGGAGGGGCGGATTCTGCCGACGCCCGCGACTGCTTGATCAAAAGCAGGGCGAAGCAGGGCGGAGCAGGGCGAATTCTGCCGACGCCCGCGACTGCTTGATCAAAAGCAGGGCGGAGCAGGGCGGAGCAGGGCGGAGCAGGGCGAAGCAGGCCGGAGGGGCGGATTCTGCCGACGCCCGCGACTGCTTGATCAAAAGCAGGGCGGAGCAGGGCGGAGCAGGGCGGAGCAGGGCGGAGCAGGGCGGAGCAGGCCGGAGGGGCGGATTCTGCCGACGCCCGCGACTGCTTGATCAAAAGCAGGGCGGAGCAGGGCGGAGCAGGGCGGAGCAGGCCGGAGGGGCGGATTCTGCCGACGCCCGCGACTGCTTGATCAAAAGCAGGGCGGAGCAGGGCGGAGCAGGGCGGAGCAGGGCGGAGCAGGGCGGAGCAGGGCGGAGCAGGGCGAAGCAGGGCGGAGCAGGGCGAAGCAGGGCGAAGCAGGGCGGAGCAGGGCGAAGCAGATAAACAAACAAACAAAACAAGACAAACAAACAAACAAAAACAGACAGACAAACAAACAAAAAAAGACAGACAAACAAACAAAAAAGACAGACAAACAAACGAACCAAAAAAGACGGATGAAAGAGACGGGGAAGGGAGCGCACGCGGACGACGCCCAAGCAGCTCCCACCGAGAACTTTGAAGCGAATCGGATTAAACAAATGTGGGCGGGGGCCGGAGGGGCGGATTCTGCCGACGCCCGCGACTGCTTGATCAAAAGCAGGGCGGAGCAGGGCGGAGCAGGGCGGAGCAGGGCGGAGCAGGGCGGAGCAGGCCGGAGGGGCGGATTCTGCCGACGCCCGCGACTGCTTGATCAAAAGCAGGGCGGAGCAGGGCGAAGCAGGGCGGAGCAGGGCGAAGCAGGGCGGAGCAGGGCGAATTCTGCCGACGCCCGCGACTGCTTGATCAAAAGCAGGGCGGAGCAGGGCGGAGCAGGGCGGAGCAGGGCGGAGCAGGGCGGAGCAGGGCGGAGCAGGGCGAAGCAGGGCGGAGCAGGGCGAAGCAGGGCGAAGCAGGGCGGAGCAGGGCGAAGCAGATAAACAAACAAACAAAACAAGACAAACAAACAAACAAAAACAGACAGACAAACAAACAAAAAAAGACAGACAAACAAACAAAAAAGACAGACAAACAAACGAACCAAAAAAGACGGATGAAAGAGACGGGGAAGGGAGCGCACGCGGACGACGCCCAAGCAGCTCCCACCGAGAACTTTGAAGCGAATCGGATTAAACAAATGTGGGCGGGGGCCGGAGGGGCGGATTCTGCCGACGCCCGCGACTGCTTGATCAAAAGCAGGGCGGAGCAGGGCGGAGCAGGGCGGAGCAGGGCGGAGCAGGGCGGAGCAGGGCGAATTCTGCCGACGCCCGCGACTGCTTGATCAAAAGCAGGGCGGAGCAGGGCGGAGCAGGGCGGAGCAGGGCGGAGCAGATAAACAAACAAACAAAAAACAGACAAACAAACAAACAAAAAAAGCAGACAGACAAACAAAAAAAGACAGACAAACAAACAAAAAAAACAGACAAACAAACAAACAAAAAAGCAGATAGACAAACAAAAAAAGACAGACAAACAAACAAAAAAAGACAGACAGACAAATAAACAAAGAAAGACAGACAAACAAACGAACCAAAAGAGACGGATGAAAGAGACGGGGAAGGGAGCGCACGCGGACGACGCCCAAGCGGCTCCCACCGAGAACTTTGAAGCGAATCGGATTAAACAAATGTGGGCGGGGGCCGGAGGGGCGGATTCTGCCGACGCCCGCGACTGCTTGATCAGAAGCAGGGCGGAGCAGGGCGGAGCAGGGCGAAGCAGGGCGGATTCTGCCGACGCCCGCGACTGCTTGATCGAAAGCAGGGCGAAGCAGGGCGGAGCAGGGCGGAGCAGGGCGGAGCAGGCCGGAGGGGCGAATTCTGCCGACGCCCGCGACTGCTTGATCAAAAGCAGGGCGGAGCAGGGCGAAGCAGGGCGGAGCAGGGCGGAGCAGGCCGGAGGGGCGAATTCTGCCGACGCCCGCGACTGCTTGATCAAAAGCAGGGCGAAGCAGGGCGGAGCAGGGCGGATTCTGCCGACGCCCGCGACTGCTTGATCAAAAGCAGGGCGGAGCAGGGCGAAGCAGGGCGAAGCAGGGCGGAGCAGGGCGGAGCAGGCCGGAGGGGCGGATTCTGCCGACGCCCGCGACTGCTTGATCAAAAGCAGGGCGAAGCAGGGCGGAGCAGGGCGAATTCTGCCGACGCCCGCGACTGCTTGATCAAAAGCAGGGCGGAGCAGGGCGAAGCAGGGCGGAGCAGGGCGGAGCAGGCCGGAGGGGCGAATTCTGCCGACGCCCGCGACTGCTTGATCAAAAGCAGGGCGGAGCAGGGCGAAGCAGGGCGGAGCAGGGCGGAGCAGGCCGGAGGGGCGAATTCTGCCGACGCCCGCGACTGCTTGATCAAAAGCAGGGCGAAGCAGGGCGGAGCAGGGCGAATTCTGCCGACGCCCGCGACTGCTTGATCAAAAGCAGGGCGGAGCAGGGCGAAGCAGGGCGGAGCAGGGCGGAGCAGGCCGGAGGGGCGAATTCTGCCGACGCCCGCGACTGCTTGATCAAAAGCAGGGCGAAGCAGGGCGGAGCAGGGCGAATTCTGCCGACGCCCGCGACTGCTTGATCAAAAGCAGGGCGAAGCAGGGCGGAGCAGGGCGAATTCTGCCGACGCCCGCGACTGCTTGATCAAAAGCAGGGCGGAGCAGGGCGAATTCTGCCGACGCCCGCGACTGCTTGATCAAAAGCAGGGCGGAGCAGGGCGGAGCAGGGCGGAGCAGGGCGAATTCTGCCGACGCCCGCGACTGCTTGATCAAAAGCAGGGCGGAGCAGGGCGAATTCTGCCGACGCCCGCGACTGCTTGATCAAAAGCAGGGCGGAGCAGGGCGAATTCTGCCGACGCCCGCGACTGCTTGATCAAAAGCAGGGCGGAGCAGGGCGAATTCTGCCGACGCCCGCGACTGCTTGATCAAAAGCAGGGCGGAGCAGGGCGGAGCAGGGCGAAGCAGGGCGAAGCAGGGCGGAGCAGGGCGAAGCAGGGCGGAGCAGGGCGAAGCAGGGCGGAGCAGGGCGAAGCAGGGCGGAGCAGGGCGGAGCAGGCCGGAGGGGCGAATTCTGCCGACGCCCGCGACTGCTTGATCAAAAGCAGGGCGGAGCAGGGCGAAGCAGGGCGG
>NC_091587.1:6595035-6597535 GCF_042767895.1 Penaeus vannamei | reverse complement strand
TTCCTCATTCCCTCCCCCCTAATGCTCAAATTAACTTATTCTCTCACTCCCTAATGCCCATATCAAATTCCCTCAATCCCTCATTCCCTCCTTCCTACTTTCCCTAATCCCCTTTCCCCCTTCCCCTAATGCCTAAATTATCTCATTCTCTCACCCCCTCATTCCCGCCTCCCCCAATGCCCATATCAACTCAATCCCTCATTCCCTCCTTCCCACTTTCCCTAATCCCCCCTTCCCCCCCTTCCCATCATATCCTTGATAAAATCTTCCCCCTTCCCCTCACTCCCCTCATACCCTTTACAAAATCTTCCCCCTTCCCCTCATTCCCCTCACTCCCCTCTTACCCTTGATAAAATCTGCCTCATCAGTGGTGTGCAGATCGAGCAGATTAGCTCCCTGGCCGTCACAGTAGCCGCTGCTGTCCTCCCACGAGGCGTTGTGCTGGGCGAAGTAGTAGCAGGAGTCGCTGCCCTCCTCCCACTCGAAGGGGCACTGGCCTGCGGAGGGGGAGGAGAGAGGGGAGTGGTTAGTAAAGAGAGGGTGTAGAAGAAAGATGGAGAGAGAGGGGAATGGTTAGTAAAGGGAGAGTAAGGAGAGTGGTATAGAAGAAAGATGGAGAGAGAACACACCCTTTTTTCATTCGAAGGGGCACTGGCCTGCGGAGGGGGAGGAGAGAGGGGGGTGGTTGGTAAAGAGAGGGTATAGAAGAAAGATGGAGACAGAAAACACCTTTTTTCATTCGAAGAGGGGCACTGGCCTCCGGAGGGGGGAGGGAGAGAGGGGGTGGTTAGTAAAGAGAGGGTATAGAAGAAAGATGGAGATAGAGGGAGTGGTTAGTAAAGAGAGGGTATAGAAGAAGAAGATGGAGAGAGAGAGGGAGTGGTTAGTAAAGAGAGGGTGCATGAAGAAAGATGGAGATGAGAGGGGAGTGGTTAGTAAAGAGAGGTATAGAAGAAAGATGGAGAGAGAGGGGAGTGGTTAGTAAAGAGAGGGTATGAAGAAAGATGGAGAGAGAGAAATTGAGTGGTTAGTAAAGAGAGAAAATAAAAGAAAGATGGAGAGAGAGGGGAATGGTTAGTAAAGAGAGGGTATAGAAGAAAGATGGAGAGAGAGGGGAGTGGTTAGTAAAGAGAGGGTATAGAAGAAAGATGGAGAGAGAGGGGAGTGGTTAGTAAAGAGAGGGTGTAGAAGAAAGATGGAGAGAGAGGGGAATGGTTAGTAAAGAGAGGGTATAGAAGAAAAGATGGGAGAGAGAGGGGAGTGGTTAGTAAAGAGAGGGTATAGAAGAAAGATGGAGAGAGAGGTGAGTGGTTAGTAAAGAGAGAAAATAAAAGAAAGATGGAGAGAGAGGGGAATGGTTAGTAAAGAGAGGGTACAGAAGAAAGATGGAGAGAGAGGGGAGTGGTTAGTAAAGAGAGGCTATAGAAGAAAGATGGAGAGAGAGGGGAGTGGTTAGTAAAGACAGGGTATAGAAGAAAGATGGAGAGAGAGGGAATGGTTAGTAAAGAGAGGGTATAGAAGAAAGATGGAGAGAGAGGGGAGTGGTTAGTAAAGAGAGAAAATAAAAGAAAGATGGAGAGAGAGGGAATGGTTAGGGTAAAAGAGAGGGTATAGAAGAAAGATGGAGAGAGAGGGGGAGTGGTTAGTAAAGAGAGGGTATAGAAGAAAGATGGAGAGAGAGGGGAGTGGTTAGTAAAGAGAGAAAATAAAAGAAAGATGGAGATAGAGGGGAATGGTTAGTAAAGAGAGGGTATAGAAGAAAGATGGAGAGAGAGGGAATGGTTAGTAAAGAGAGGGTATAGAAGAAAGATGGAGAGAGAGGGGAGTGGTTCGTAAAGAGAGTGTATAGAAGAAAGATGGAGAGAGAGGGGAGTGGTTAGTAAAGAGAGTGTATAGAAGAAAGATGGAGAGAGAGGGGAGTGGTTAGTAAAGAGAGGGTATAGAAGAAAGATGGAGAGAGAGGGGAATGGTTAGTAAAGAGAGGGTATAGAAGAAAGATGGAGAGAGAGGGAATGGTTAGTAAAGAGAGGGTATAGAAGAAAGATGGAGAGAGAGGGGAGTGGTTAGTAAAGAGAGTGTATAGAAGAAAGATGGAGAGAGAGGGGAGTGGTTAGTAAAGAGAGTGTATAGAAGAAAGATGGAGAGAGAGGGGAGTGGTTAGTAAAGAGAGTGTATAGAAGAAAGATGGAGAGAGAGGGGAGTGGTTAGTAAAGAGAGAAAATAAAAGAAAGATGGAGAGAGAGGGGAGTGGTTAGTAAAGAGAGGGTGTAGAAGAAAGATGGAGAGAGAGGGGAATGGTTAGTAAAGAGAGCGTATAGAAGAAAGATGGAGAGAGAGGGGAGTGGTTAGTAAAGAGAGAAAAATAAAAGAAAGATGGGAGAGAGAGGGAGTGGTTAGTAAAGAGAGGGTGTAGAAGAAAGATGGAGAGAGAGGGGAATGGTTAGTAAAGAGAGGGTATAGAAGAAAGATGGAGAGAGAGGGAATGGTTAGTAAAGAGAGG
>NC_091587.1:6583852-6587035 GCF_042767895.1 Penaeus vannamei | reverse complement strand
TTTTTTTGTTCAATAGACCCGAACAAGTTGAGCTGCATAAAGATTTTTTTTTCTCTTTTTTTTTGAGGATGGAAGGGTGGGGGAGGGGAGGTGGGGGAGGAAGGGCAAGGGTAGGGGAAGGGGAAAAGAGGAAGGGGGAGGTGGGTGAAAGGGAGGGAGGTTTGAAAGGACGGGGAGAAGGGAGAGAGAGAGAGATAGGGGGTAGGGGAGAGAGGAGGAAAGGGAAAGAGAAAGGGAAGAGGGAGAGGAAAATGGATGAGGAAAAGAAGGGAGAGAGAGAAAGAGGGGGGGGAAGTGCATGGAAGGAGAGAGGGGAAAAGGAGGGGGAAGGGAGAGAGGCGGAGGAAAGGAAGAGGGGGAGGAAGGGGAGAGAGAGTGAGGGGGTGAGGAGGTTGAAAAAAAAGGGAGTCGAGGCACGGAGGAGAAGGGAGAGAGAAAGAGGGAGAAAGAGGGGTGGGGAAAGGGAGAAGTGAAAGTAGGGGAGAAAGAGAGAGAGAGAGAGAGAGAGAGAGAGAGAGAGGGAGGAAAGAGGGGAGATGTCAACAGAAGAGAATGAGAGAGGGGAGAGAGAGAGAGGGAAGGGGGAACAGAGAGCTTCCAAAGCTTTCCTCACTTCCATTTGAACCTTCACAGCTCATTTGCATAAATCATCGACTTTAGTGATCGTACTTTCTGCTCTTTATAGGCCATTGTCACGCCCCTCCCTCCCCCTCCCCTCCTCCTAACCCCCCCTCCACCCTCCTCCTAACCCTCCCCCTCCACCCTCCCCCTAATCTCCCCCTCCCCCCTCCTCCTACCCCCCCCTTCACCCCTCCCTTCTGCTACTCCTCCTTAACCCTCCCCCCTCTCTCCCCCTCTCTCTCCCCCTCCCCCAGTCAGGTCTTTCCAACCGTGACCTCAAAAAAAAAAAAAAAAAAAAGTTGACAAATCTGTATTGAATTTCTTTCGCGTTGAGAAGAATGGTCTCCTTTTTTTGGGGGGGGAGGTTAAAGGGTTGTTTAAAGCAAAGGGTTATTGAATCTTTATCTTTTTTTTTCTTTCGCTACCTGTCTCCCTTTCTCTCTCTCTCTCTCTCTTTCTCTCTCTCTTTCTATCTATCTATCTATCTATCTATTTATCTATCTCTATTTGTCTATCTCTTTCTCTTTCTCTCTCTCTCTCTTATTTATTTATTTTCTATTTTTTTGTAAATTAAAGTATGATTTTTCCATTCGATTTTACACAGCTGTTAAGATTTGAAATAATCATATTTTATTTAGATATTTCTTCCCTTTTCTTATGTTTATGTTTTTTTTAGGGTGAAGAAAAGAAACATGAATAAAAGCGATGAGTTTCTCCTTTCTTCTTTCTTTTATGGAAAAGAAAAGAAGAAAAAAACAGTGATAAAAGCGATAAATTTCTCCTTTCTTTATTGAGAAGAAAAAAACAAAAACAAATAAAAGTGCTAATTTTTTTTCTCTTCTTTTAGGGAGAAGAAAAAAAAAGAATAAGAACAATGAATTTCTTCTTTCTTTCGGGAAGAAGAAGAAAAACGATGAATTTCCAATTTCTTCTTTCTTTTAAGGAAAAAGAGAGAAAAAAAAATAAAAGCAATTAACATAATGGGGAAAAGAAAACAAATAAAAGCGATAAATTACTTTCTTCTTATATAGAAATCATAAAACAATAAAAAAAAAACAAATAGAACACAATAAAAATAAAATGAAATAAGATAAAACACAAACAGAATATAAGAAAACAAAACAAATATAAGAAACTAAAACACAAATAAAAAGCGAATAATTACTTTCTCCTTAGATAGAAATCATAAATAAAAGCGAAAGACAGTCATTTAAGGGGTCTCTCTCCCTCAATTAAGCTTTTAGTACTATTGAGTGCTAATGACGATGGGGCATTGACAACCCTCATGAGCAGAGAATTTTATGGCGGTGGGACAAAGGAGGGAGAGGGAGGGAGGGAGGGAGGGAGGGAGGGAGGGAGGAGGGAGGGAGGGAGGGAGGAAGAGAGAGGGAGAGGGGGAAGGAGGGAGAGGGAGGGAAGGAGGGAAAGGGGGGGAAGGAGGGAGGGAGGGAGGGAGGGGAGGGAGGGAGGAGGAGAAGAAGAGAGATAGGAGGAAGGGAGGGAGGGAGAGGGGAGGAAAGGGAGGAAAGAGGGAGGGAGAGGGAGTGAGGAGGGAGAGGGGGGAGGAGGAGGAGAGGAAGGAAAGGGAGGATAGGAGGAAGAAGGGGAGAGGGAGGGAGGGAGGAAGGGAGGATAGGAGGAGAAGGGAGAGAGAGGAGAGAAGGAGGGAGGGAGGGAAGAGAGGGAGGGAGGGAGGGAAGGAGGAAGGGGAGGGAGGGAAGGAGGGAGGGAGGAGGAGAGGGGGAGGGAGGGAGGAAGGGGGGGAGGGAGAGGGAGGAAGGGAGGGAGGGAGAGAGAGGGGGAAGGAGGGAGAGGGGGGAAGGAGGGAGAGAGGGGGGAGAGGGGAAAGGGAGGAGGAGGGAGGGAGGGAGGGAGGGAGGAGAGGGAAGGAGGGTAGAGGGAGGGGAAGGAGGTAGAGGGAAGGGAAGAGGGAGAGGGGAAAGGGAGGGAAGGGAAAAGGGAGAAAGAGAGGGGGAGAGGGGGGAAGGAGGGAGAGGGAGGGAGGAAGAGAGGGGGAGAGGGGAGAGAGAGAAGGGAAGGAAGGAAGGAAGGGAGAGAGAGAAAGGGTGGGGAGGAGGAGGGAGGGAGGAGGCAGGAAGAAAGAGAGAGAGAGAGAGAGAGAGAGAGTATGAGAAAGAAAGAAAATAAGATAATAATGATAAAAGAGTTCGGCTATATTGACAAACAATCTTTTATCAGCGACAGACCTAATTATCCTTAATGACTTATATCACCGATGACTAATTACCCATCACGTAGACAAGGATGAAGTGAGTGTCAAAAAATAAATAAAAAAGGAAAAACAAAAAGAGATTAGAGTGGAAAAAGAAAGACAAGAAAGAGGAGATTAGAGTGAAAAAAAAAGAAAAGTGATGATTAGGGTAAAGGTGAGATTGGGAATTAGGTGATTAGGGAATATTCGCAAACGATTGGTAGAAATGAGAAAGGAGAAGAAAGTGAGGATTAGGGTAAAGTTGATCTCTAAGGGATTGGGTGATTCGGTGATTAGGGAATGCACAAAAACGATTGGGGGAATGAGAAAAAAAGAAAAAAAATGGGGAT
>NC_091587.1:6566352-6568852 GCF_042767895.1 Penaeus vannamei | reverse complement strand
ACAGAGACAGAGACAGAGTCAGAGACAGAGAGAGAGAATATATAGAATATATATATATATATATATATATATATATATATATATATATATATATATATATATATATATATATCAACCTATCTATACGTCTATCTATCCATCTATTCATGTCTATTTATCCATCTATCTATCTGCCTATTTCTTTATCTTTCTAATCATTAATCTGACCTTTTATCTACCGATAGATATATCGTTCTTATGCCTTCTTTCTCTATACCCATTTCTTAGACCCATATCCTTCACCTATTTCCTTCCATCGTTCACACCTATTTTATCCATAATTCCCACTCTCCTCCCTCCCTTATCACCCCCCACACACACACCCCATACACCCCCCCCTCCAAAAAAAAAAAAAACATGAATCTTCAAAAGTTCACGGAAGTTCAAAATGAACAAAGCCAGAGTTAAGGAGAACAAAACCACCAAAGCCAGAATTAAGGAGAACAAAACCACCAAAGCCAGAATTAAGGAGAACAAAACCACCAAAGCCAGAATTAACGAGAACAAAACCACCAAAGCCAGAGTTTACGAGAACAAAACAACCAAAGCCAGAATTAAGAAGAACAAAGCCACCAAAGCAGAATTATGGAGAACAAAACCACCAAAGCCAGAATTAATTTAAACTACCAAAGCCACTTCTACAAAGACACGGAGCCACGCAAGCCACCTAGATGTTGAATCAATAAGACACTGGGAAACCAGGCCGTCGGGAGAGCAGACTGGAAAGCCATTGCAGTGTTCAACGAGAGTGAACTGCAGAGTCTAGATAGTGATAAGCAACTGCAGGATTTTTTGGGTATTTTTTAAGATATGGAAGATTGAAAGAGAGGAGGAGAGAAGGAAGAAGGGGGGGAGGAGATAGGGATGGAAGGAGAGAGGGGGAGAGAGGTGAAGGGAGGAAGAGAGGGGGGGAGAGAATGGAAGGGAGGGAGAAGAGGGAGGAGACAGGGAGAGAGATGGAGGGAGGAAGAGAGGGGGGAGAGAGGTGAAGGGAGGGGAAGAAGAGGGGGAGAATGGAAGGGAGGGAGAAGGGAGGAGGAAAAAGGAAGGCAAGAAAAGGGAGACAATAGGAGAGAGAGTGGAAGGAAGGGAAGGAGGAAGAGGAAGAGAGAGAGAGGAGGCCAAACGGGGGAGCAGGAAGAGAGAGAGAGTGGATGGGGGGGGGAGGGAGAGAGGAGGAGGGGATTGCGGAAGGGAGGGAAGGAGGAGAGAGGGGGCAGAGTCGAAGGGAGAGGAAGGGAAGGAGGAGGAGAAAAGGGAGACAGGAGGAGAGAAGAGAGATGGAAAGAGGGAGGAGGAGAGAGTGGAATTAGAGGGAAAGAAAGAAGAGAGTGAGAGAGAGAGAGAGAGAGAGAGAGAGAGAGAGAGAGAGAGAGAGAGAGAGAGAGAGAGAGAGAGAGAGAGAGAGAGAGAGAGAGAGAGAGAGAGAGAGAGAGAGAGAGAGAGAATGGAAGAGAGGATGGAAGAGATGGGAGAGAGAGGAGGAGGTGAGAAAGTCGGAAAGGAGAGGGGATGAGGAAAGCGAGAGGAGGAGAGAGAGTCGAAGGGAGGAAGAGAGGAAGAAGGAAGAAGGGAGTGAGGGAGGGAGGAGAGAGAGAAGAAAGAAGAGAGGGAGGGAAGAGAGAAAGAGAAAAAAAGAAAAAGACAAAACTAGAAAGAAAGACAGGAAGTGAGAAAGAGAAAATGAGAGAAAGAAAGAAAGAAAAAAAATTATATCACAGTCATAAACAGCTTATAAAAACAATTGTTTTTTGTTTCAACGGAGAGTAAAGATTTCCTATAAATTACAGCAACCTCTCACATGCAAAAGTGTAATTGTTTCTGTGAATTCTCTCTGGCTTTGTTTGTTTTTGTTTTTTGTTTCTTGTTTTTTTGTTTCTCTCTGGCTTTGTTTGTTTTTGTTTTTTGTTTCTTGTTTTTTTGTTTCTCTCTGGCTTTGTCTGTTTTCTGTTTTTTGTTTTTTGTTTCTCTCTGGCTTTGTTTGTTTTTGTTTTTTGTTTTTTGTTTCTCTCTGGCTTTGTTTGTTTTGTGTTTTGCTTTGTTTTTGTTTCTCTCTGGCTTTGTTTGTTTTTGTTTTTGTTTTTTGTTTTGTTTTTTGTTTCTCTCTGGCTTTGTTTTTGTTTTGTGTTTTAGCTTGTTTTTGTTTTTTGTTTTTTTGTTTCTCTCTGGCTTTGTTTATTTTTGTTTTTTGTTTTGTTTTTTGTTTCTCTCTGGCTTTGTTTGTTTTCTGTTTTTTGTTGTTTTGTTTTTTTGTTTCTCTCTAGCTTTGTTTGTTTTTTGTTTTTTGTTTTTTTTTTCTTTCTCGCTTTATTTGTTTTTGTCTGTGTGCCTTAGTGTGTAAGTTTGTTTATATGTGCGTCTTTCTGTGTGTGTGTTCGGGTGGATGTGTTTGGGATGATGTGTTTATTCGTTTGTGTGTATTGCCGTGTGTGTTTGTGTGTCTGCTTGTTTTTGTGTTTGT
>NC_091587.1:6548852-6553852 GCF_042767895.1 Penaeus vannamei | reverse complement strand
AAAACTCGCGTTCCCTTCCGAATCTCACCCTCTTTCTCCTTGAAACGAATGCTGATTAAATGCCATTTATCAAAACAGAAAGAGGGAATATTAGATTAAAGGCATCTGCAGAGAAGATGGAGAAGAAGAGGGAGAGAGGGAAAGGGACTAAGAGGAAGAGGAGGAGGAGGAGGAGGAGGAGGAGGAGGAGGAGGAGGAGGAGGAGAAGAAGAAGAAGAAGAAGAAGAAGAAGAAGAAGAAGAAGAAGAAGAAGAAGAAGAAGAAGATGCAGGAGGAGGAGGAGGAGGAGGAGCAGGAGGAGAAGAAGAATAAGAAAATGGGTAAGAATAAGAATAAGAAAAAGAAGTGGATGAAGAAGAAGTAGATGATGATGAAGAAGAAGAGGAAGAATTAGAAGACGTGGAAGGAGAAGAAGATGATGATAATGAAGATGAAAAAGAAGAAGAAGAAGTAGAAGGAGTAAAAAAGAAAAAGAAGAAAAGGAAAAGGTAGGAAAAGAAGTCAGGAGAGAAAGACACCGAATAGAAGAAGAAGGGGGGAGGAAAAGTAGAAGAAACACACACAAGCAAACAAACAAAGATCATCACATTCGCCATGATCCCTCTCCCTCTCTCCTTCTCTCTTTCCTTTCCCCATCTCCCTTCCTCCTTCCTTCCTTCCTTCCCCTCTCTCTCCTTCCTTTCTTCTCCTTCGCTTGCCCTCTTTCTCTCTCACTCCCTCCTCCCATCCCTCTTTTCCTCCAATCTCCCCCTCCCTCTCCTTCTCTCTTTCCTTTGCCCATCTCCCTTCCTCCTTCCTTCCTCCCCTTCCTTTCCCTCTCTCTCCTTCCTTTCTTCTCCTTCCCTTCCCCTTTTTCTCTCTCCTTCTCTCTTTCCTTCTCTCTTTCCTTTCCCCATCTCCCTTCCTCCTTCCTCCCTTCCCCCCCCTTCCCCCTTCTCTCCTTCCTTCCTCCCCCTCCCCTCTCTCTCCTTCCTTCCTTCTTCCCTCTCTCTCCCTCTCCTTCTCCATCAAACACATACACGACAAACGAACACACACACACTCAAAGCCAACAACAAACAAACAATAATATAAACAACATAAACAATATAAACAAATACAGACAAACTAACGATGAAACAAAGACACCCAAAGATCTTCACATGAGAAGAAAATGCAAATATATACTTATATACTGAGGTAATTTATTCACATATGTTTTTCCAATATTTTTTTTTTCTTTTTATGAATCGCTAATAGAATATACAATTTTTTTTCTCCATTTCTAATAAGTGCGTTTCGAAGTTCATAAGATTGACAGGCAGACAGACAGAAAGACAGACAGACAGACAGACAGAGACAGACAAACAGACAGACAGACAGAAAGACAGACAGACAGACAGAAAGACAGACGGACAGACAGATAGAGACAGACAGATAGAGAGACAGGCAGACAGACAGACAAACAGACAGAGACAGACAGAAATAGAGATGTAGAGGATAGCGCTAAAAAAGATAAATGAAAAGACAGACAAAAGAGGAAAAGTAGTATAAAAAGAATTAAAACTTTCTCTCCCCCTCCCTCTCCCTCTCCCTCTCCCTCTCCCTCTCCCTCTCCCTCTCCCTCTCCCTCTCTCTCTCTCTCTCTCACACACACACACACACACACACACAATCACACAATCACACAATCATACACGCACACACACACCACACACACACACACACATACACACACACACACACACACACACACACACACACACACACCTATACATGCACACACTCAAAAACGAACACAAAGAAGACAAAGCAAGAGAGAAATTGCTATTGGAAAAACAATTTCAAGAATATTGAGATTAAGAATGCTTTATGAAAGGAATTTCTCACGCGGCCAAAGGCACAAGCTGTCACACACATGCATAAGTAAACGATACACACGCACACACACACATGTACACGCACACGCACACGTACACAAATGCACGCACACAAACGCACGCACACAAACGCACGCACACAAACGCACGCACGTTCGCGCGCACACGCATACACGTGAGCACACACAGGCACACGCACGAACACACACACAGACACACGCGCACACAGACACAGACACACACACACACACACACACTCACACACACACACGCGCGCGCATAAACACTCACATACACCAAAAATACAAACAAAAAAGGAATATATGTAAAAAAAAAATAACAGTTAGAAAGATACAAGATAAAACGAAAAACAATCTATCTAATTCTATTATCATTCCTTTTTATCATTCGTTTTTACATGTATTTAAAGAAAACGAGTAGATACAATGAAAGAAAATAAAAATAAATAAACGAGTAGATACAAAGAAAGAAAAATAAATAATTAAAAAAAAAGAGTAGATACAAAGAAAGAAAAAAATAATAAAAAACGAGTAGATACAAAAAAAGTAAAAAGAAAAAGAAAAAAAACACGAGTAGATACAAAAAAAAAAACGGAAAATGGAAAAACGACTCCATTTATTTAATTCGGTTTCCGCCCCGCCCTTCGCTCCCTCTTCCCGGGGTTCGGCAGATACTTCGCGCAAATAAACATTTTTCTCGAACATGTTGTAATCAGGAGTCGGTGCTGGGGGTGGGGGGGGTGGGAGAGGGGGTGGAGGGGGGTGGAGGGGGGTGGAGTGAGAGGGGGTGGAGGAGGAGTAGTAGAGGGAGGTAGGAGAGAGAAGGAGGGAAAGAAGAGGGGAGGGGAGGGGAAGGGGAACTGTATCAGGAGGAGGAAGGGGAGGAGGGAAGGAAAATGAGGGAGGGGATGGAAGAGTAGGGGGAGGGAGGGAGGAGGAAGGGAAAAAAGGAGAGGGAGGGAAGGAGGGAAGGAGGGATAGGGAAGGAAGGAGGAGAGAGAGGAGGTAACAGGGAGGAGAGGAGGGGGAGGGGAAGGCTTAACGTAAGGGGAGGAGGGGAGGGAAGGGGAAAAGGAGGGGAAGGGGAAGGGAGGAGTATGCAGGTGGGAGAGGGATGATGGAGGAGGTGGGTGGAGGAGGGAGATGGGGTGGTGGGGGGTTGATAGGAAGGAGGGAGGGTAGGAAGGGGAAAGGGATTGAGGGTACAGTGGGAATGAAGGAGGGTGGGGGGGGGCTGAGATAAAAAGGGAATGAGAAAGTCAATGGAGGAAAGTGAGCGTGTATATACACTCCTCTCCCCTCCCTTCTTCCTCCTTATGGCACCCACCCTCCACTCCCACTCCCCCTTCACCCCTCCTGTCTTCTTCCCGTCCGTCCCCTCTCCCCCTTCCTCCTCTCCCCCTTTCACATTTCCCCCTCTCCCCCGTCCCCCCCTTCCCTCTCCCCCTGCACTCCCGCCACGCTTCCCCCTTCCCCCACCCCTTTCCCCCTCTCCTCTCCCCACCACGCTTCCCCCTTCCCCCCTCCCCCCCTTCCCCCCTTCCCCCCTCCCATCCTCCCACTCCCTTCTCCACCCCTCTCCCCCTTCCCCTTCCTCATCTCCCCCTTCCCCCTTCCCCCCCTCCACCCTCTCCCCCTCTTCCCCTTCCCCCTCTCCCCCCTCCTTGGTTCCTTTTAAGATCCTTCTCACGTCACTGGTTGGAACTAAAGGAGACATCCTTGGCGGCGGTGGTCGTAAGGGCGATAATTGAAAAAGAAGGAAAAAAGAGGGGAAAAAAAATCTGGCGAGAGAAAGAGAAGGAGAGAGAGAGGGGGGGAGGAAGGGAAGGAAGGAGGAAGGAAGGAGGAAGAGAAGGGGAGGGAAGAAGGAGGAATAGAAGGGGGGGAAAGAAGGAGGAAGGAAGAAGGGAGATGTGGAAAGGAAAGAGGGGAGAGGGAGGGGTAGAGGGAAAGGAAAGAGAGGAAGCTTGAAAGGAGAAAAAGAAAGGAAAGGAAGGGAAGGAGTGAGATGGGAAGGGAAGGGGAGGAAAGAAGGAGGAAGGGAGATAGGGAAAGGAGAGAAGGAAGAAGAATGAGGAAGAGAAAGAGGGGAAGGGAAGGAGAATGAGAAAGAGAAAGAGGGGAAGGGAAGGAGAAGGACGGAAGGAGGAAGGGAGATGGGGAAAGGAACGAGAGAAGTAGGAAGGGGAGAGGGAGAGGGAGAGAGAGACGAAGGGAAGGGGAGGAAGGAGAAAGGAAAGTGGGAAAGGGAAAAAAAGAGAAGAAGAGGGAGGGGGGGAGAGAGGAAGAGGGGAAGGGTGGGAAGGAGAAAGAGATAAGGGGGAAAGGAAGAGAAAAGGTGGGGGAAAAGGAGAATAGGAGAAGCATAGGAGAAAAGACACACAGAGAGAGAGAGAGAGAGAGAATGAGAGAGAGAGAGAGAGAGAGAGAGAGAGAGAGAGAGAGAGAGAGAGAGAGAGAGAGAGACAGACAAAAAATGAAGAAACGTAAGGAGGAAAAATCGTAGAGAGAAAAAAAATTAGAATAAAGCAAACAGTAGACGGCAATCCAGAATTAAAATAAGCAAAATAAATAAAGAAATAAAAAGGAAAAAAAAAAGTCCATGATCCATTTTCTAACCTTTTCCATCTTTCGTTGCAGGCGCCATGTTCCACCTAAGTACAAGAAAGCACCGAAAGCGCCAACAAGAAGAAGCTGAAAGGAGGAAGAGAAGAGAAGAAGAGGAAGAGGAGGAGACGTCGTCAGAGGAAGAGGAGGAGGAAGACGGGAAGGAAGGAGAGGGGGATAAAAAGTCCGAAGGAGATGATGGAAAATAACTGATCATCTGTAAAAGAAAAGAAAAAAAATCGATGCAAAGTATTGCTTATCTTATTTTTGTGTGCTTTAATCACTCTTTATTTTTCCATATATTCTTTTCCGGCAACAAGTATTTCATCACAGCTTAAACCGCTATAGAAAGAGAGAAGAAAGAAAACACTAATTAGCAACTCGACAAATTTATTCATTCGTCCCTCAAATACAAATTTCCCGTTTTCTTCATTTGCGCGTAAACAAACTCCGTTTTCTGTGGACATGCATCAGCTGAGAAATACAACGCGATTTCGCTTCCTCTGAATTATCG
>NC_091587.1:6541352-6543852 GCF_042767895.1 Penaeus vannamei | reverse complement strand
CACTTCACCTTCTCTCTCCCCTCCCCCACCCCATTCACATTCTCTCCCCACCACCTTCACCTTCTCTCTCCCCCCACCCCTTCACCTTTTCATCCCACCCACTCCACCACCATTCACGTTTCTCTCTCTCTCTCACCCACCCCACCCCCATTCCACATTCTCTTCGCCCACCCCATTCACCTTCTCTCCCCCCACCCCCTTCACCCTCTCCCACCCCCACCCCCATTTCACATTCTCTCGCCCCACGCCATTCACCTTCTCCCCCCACCCCCACCCCTTCACCTTCTCTCTCTCCCCCACCCCTTCACCTTCTCTCCCCCCACCCCCACCCCCTTCACTCTCTCTCTCTCTCTCTCTCTCTCTCTCTCTCTCTCTCTCTCTCTCTCTCTCTCTCTCTCTCTCTCTCTCTCTCTCTCTCTCTCTCTCTCTCTCTCTCTCTCTCTCCCCCCACCCCATTCACGTTCTCTCTCTCTCTCTCCCCCCCCCATCCCATTCACATTCTCTCGCCCACCCCATTCCCCTCCCTCCAAAGAGATGGGAGAGAAAAGGTGAAAAGGTCAAAGTTCAAAGGTCGGATTTGAGCGCAGGTGACTGGCCAAAAGCACCTAGCAACAGGAAGCTGTATAGGAGAGAAAGGAGAGAAAGGGGAGAAGAGGAGGAGGAGGATAAAAGAGGGAAGGAGGAGGAGGATAAACTAGGGGAGGAGGAGAAGGGGATCGAAAGAGGTGGGGTGGGAGATAGAGGAGGAAGATGGTAAGGAAGAGGGGAGGAGAGGATCGAAAGAGGGAGAGAGAGGGGCGAGGAGGAAGGGGAGAGGGAGGAGGAGAAGGAGGAGGAAAGGTTTGAGATTAAAGAGTAAGAGCGGGAGAAGAGCTAGAGAGAAAGGAGGAGGAGGAGGAGGAGGATAAAGAGCAGGTGGCAGAAAAGGGAGAAAGAGAAAGACGGGGAAAACGAGAGGGAGAGGGAGGAAAAAGAGGGAGAGGTCAAGAATGAAGAATGAAAAGTAGGAACAGAAACAAAATGGAAAAAAATAGTCAGCTAAAGAGACGAAAGAGGATGGAGAGGAAGAGCAACACCACCAGGAAGAAGAGGCGGAGGAGGAGGAGGAGGAGGAGGAGGAGGAGGAGGAGGAACGTGTCGGGCCAGTCGCCAGTCCTCGCTGAACTGCGGTGGGGCACGGACGCACGCGCTCCAGCCCTGGCCCCTGTGTGGCGGAGGGGGCGAGCGGGCCTCCGACCTCAGTTCCCGATAGTCAACAATCCCCACAAAGAGAGAGACGGTCTTCGGGGCTTCCTCGTCCTCCTCTCGGGCCATGGCTCCCCGCCGTCCGTAGAGTGGCTCCCCTCCTGAGCCAGTTGCCCGCGCGTGTTCGCCGAGAGTGTTTGACCGGAGGGCGAGCGGGAGAGGGAGACTATGAACTGTCAAGGTTCACCGCTGAGCGTGAACCCCCGTGAACACACCGCCGCTCCGACACAGGCGTCCTAAGGTGATTCCGAACGTGCGTGGTGTCCCTCTTTAACGTCGTGTGGTGCCTTCTTTCCCTCTCCGCCGTGACGGGGTTTCCGCCTTCGAGTCTGTCCTCTTGTCTGCGGTTCTTAAAGATGATCATTAAAGGCCAAATTTCAGTCAGATAAGCCACTTTAATGTCATTACCTGTTCACGCACTTCCCCGTCGAATCCGAGGCGGAGAGAGAGAAAAAGGAGAGAGAGAGAGAGAAAGAGAGAAAAATAGAAATTAAAATCAGTTCTTCCCCAAATTGGAAATCAAATGAATTAGATTATTTATAGAAAGAAGAGTCCTTGTTTTTTATTATCATTTGTTTATTTATATTGTTTGTCTGAGGGACCCGCCCGCCGAATCCAAAACAGAAAGAGAAACAGAAACCCAAAAACAGAAAAAAAGATAATCAAATTATTTACAGAAAGACTTTTTTCTCTCTTTCTCTCTTTCCTTCTTTCTCTTTTTAATTAAGGGACTAAAGCAGGCCATAGCAACTAGGGTTAATAGACAGGGTCCGATAGACATTCGAGTGAGGGGAAACAGCGCCAGGGGGGGGGGGGGATCCGCGTCGACGAGGGGAAGACACGAGTGCTGTAAGGACGAGGCGAAGTGCTGCGACAATTAACGAACCACGTGACTTGAAGGAAAAGAAAATAAGGAGAAAGAGAAAGAGAAAATACGAGAATAACGAACCACGTGACTTGAAGGAAAAGAAAATAAGGAGAACGAGAAAGGGAAAGAAAGAGAAAGAGAAAATACGAGAAGGAGAAGGGGAAACAAAAGTGGAAAAGAACAAAAAAAGAGGAGAATAGGGAAGAAAGGAATGGAGAAAGGAAAGACAGAGAAGAAGAAAATAATATAAAGAGCAGGAGAAAAGGAATGAAAGAGAAGGAGAAGAGGGAAGAAAGAGAAGGAGTGAAGATAATAGAAGACGCACAAAATGAGATTAATATACGTACCAAAAAATATAAATAGAAGTAGAAAATAGAGATCACAAAA
>NC_091587.1:6539515-6540852 GCF_042767895.1 Penaeus vannamei | reverse complement strand
CTCTCCGTCGCTCTCTGTCTGTGTCTCTTCCTCTCTCTCTCTTCTTCAATTTCTCGCTCTCGTTTCCGCTCCCTTTGCCTCTCCCTCTTCTTCGTTTTGTCCTTGATCCTCTTCTCTTCCTCCTCCTCTTTTATTTCAAATACTCGACCTTAATCCACTTTCAGTTATAAAACTACACATGCACACACACACACACACACACACACACAGACACACACACATACACACACACACACACACACACACACACACAGACACACACACATACACACACACACACACACACACACACACACACACACAGACACACACACATACACACACATACACACACACACACACACAAACATACACACACACACACACACATACACACACACACACACACACACACACACACACATCCATACATATATATATATATATATATATATATATATATATATATATATATATATATATATATATATATATATATATATATATATATATATATATATATTCATACATATATGTATATGTATAAACACGCACACACACATGTATGTATGTATGTATACCTTTTCATTTGCGCGAATTTTAGTGTTCACGGCGATAACACAAGGGTGACAGACAGCGATGGGGTAGGCGGGGGGGGGGATCAACTGGAGCGTAGGAGGGGGAAGAGGGGGGAGGGGATCAGCGGATGGAAGAGGGAGAGGGCGAGGGGAGGGAAGAGGTGGGGTGAGGGAGAGGGAGAAGGAGGGGAGCGATCAGCTGATGGAGGAGGGAGATGGGGAAGGGAAGGGAAGAGGGGGAGGGATCAGCTGATGGAGGAGGGAGATGGGGAAGGGAAGGAAGAGGGGGAGGGATCAGCTGATGGAGGAGGGAGAGAGGGGAGGGGAGGGGAAGAGGTGGGTGAGGGAGAGGAGTGATGGCTAGGGAGAGGGAGAAGGGAGGCGGGAGGGAGAGGGAGAGGGAGGGGCGAAGGAGGGGAGCGATCAGCTGATGGAGGAGGGAGGGAGGGGGAAGGAAGGGATCAGCTGATGGAGGAGGGAGAGGGGAAGGGAGGGAGGGCTAGCTGACGGCAAGAGAGGGTGAGGGAGAGGGAACAACCAGCTGATCGGGCAGGGAGGGAGCAGGGAGGGGGGGAGGGGGAAGGGCCAGAGGAAGGGGGGGGGGAGAAGGTTCGCAAAATGAATTGGTTCCCGCAAACGATTCATCTTTTCGTGGCTTAACGCGTTCGATCGCCGGATAAAAATGGTGTTAAATTATGCAATAAAAAAAAAACGAAAAAAAAAAAAAAACGTGTTTGCTGTATTGTCATATTTCAGCGATTTTTTTTTTTATCAGCTGTT
>NC_091587.1:6519515-6522015 GCF_042767895.1 Penaeus vannamei | reverse complement strand
AGAGAAAGAAAGAGAAATAGGAAGGGGAAGAGCTAGAGAATGAAAATGAAACGAAAGGGAGAAAGGAAAAGAGAGAGAGAAAGAGAGAGAATTTCATCGGAAGGAGAATTTGCATTGCATTTCGGAATAATTTTCCTGGAGGCGACTTTTAACCCGGAACATTTCCCTTCATATTCTGCAAAGGAAATGGAAGAGGAAACGAGAAAATCCGATAAATGCAGAGAGAGAGAGAGAGAGGAAGAATTTTGAAAAATAAGTTTGCACGTTCGTATGACTCGCTGTGTGTGGATTACTTGAATGTTGTTTTGTTGATAATGTTGTTGTTGTTGTTGTTGTTGTTGCTGTTATGATTAATGAGTAAAACAAAATAAAGAAATAAGTATACAGTAAAAGATAAAAATAGAAATAAAACATTACATAAATTACACAATATAAAAAAAAACAATATAACCATACCTTGAACATGAACAGAAAAAATACCTTGAACATGAACAGAAAAAATATACCTTGAGCATGAACAAAACAAAACATACCTTGAACATGACCAGAAAAAATATACCTTGAACATGAACAGAAAAAAATACATAACACATTAATACGAAAATATATAAAGCGACAAATTATTCAACGGTTTTTCTATTAACAAAATGCCTTAATGGAATGCGATAAAATAAAGGGTCTTGTGGCAGTGTTCTGGAAACAACACTAGAAATGATAAATGACAAAAGATGAAATAATATGAAAGCAAAATGAATAATGGAAGATTGCGTGCGTGGATGTGAATGCAGGTCTATACAATACGGACATATATGCGTGTGTTATTATGAAGTTCGTTATTAATGACCTTTTCATTATTATCGTTGTTCTTATTTTGTTCGTTAGTCATTTTATGATCCCTGATATCATTATCATTATACTTCTTACCATCATTAATCACTATTACGACCCTTGATATAATATTGATCATTAATATCATTATCAAAATTATCCATATCATTATTACTATTATCATCATTTTTTTCTATTATAATAATTATTATTATCATCATCATCATTATCATCATTATCATTATTATCATTATCATCATTATCATCATTACTAGTATCATTATGATTACTATTATCATAATTATCATTATTATCACTACTATTATTATGTATATCATTGTCATCATTACTATATTACCTTAATCATTACTACCATTATCATTATCATCATAACTATCATTATTATCATCATAATTATTATCATTATCATTACTATTATCATGAATGTCATTATTATTATTACCCTTATCATTACTATCATTATCATTATCAAAATAATCCTCATCATGATTATCATCAGTAGCATCATCGTTGATATCATGAATATCACTCTCAGTTTCATTATAACCGACATCATTATTTCCATTACAACCATTACTATCAATACTATCACTATTACTCTCCTTATCAACATCATCACAATTATCACCACCAAAATTTCATTCATTCTATAACGGGAAAATATGCAAAACAAAGCCATTCTGCGCCTATCGGAGTTTCCCTCGACAACCATTGATTGAATATACAACGCCACACATGTCTACATTATGATACAACTGAATATTTGAACAGTAATAGCAACACGACAGGAAAATGCGTGTCTCTATTCCTATATGTATGCGTGTTGGGGAACAGATTGTGCGGCGCTGGGTGGCTGGGTTGTGTTTCGTGTGTGTGTGTGTGTGTGTGTGTGTGTGTGTGTGTGTGTGTGTGTGTGTGTGTGTGTGTGTGTGTGTGTGTGTGTGTGTGTGTGTGTGTGTGTGTGTGTGTGTGTGTGTGTGTGTGTGTGTGTGTGTGTGTGAGGATATTTGTTCTCTTTAATTCGGTGTCTGTTTTTCTCTGTTGGTATCTTTCTGTGTGTGTGTGTGTGTGTGTGTGTGTCTTTGAGTATATTCCTTCTCTTTAATTCGATGTCTGTTTTTCTCTGTTGGTATCTTTCTGTGTGTGTGTGTGTGTGTGTGTGTGTGTGTGTGTGTGTGTGTGTGCACGTGCTTGTGAGGATATTTATTCTCTTTAATTCGGTGTCTGTTTTTCTCTGTTGGTCTCTTTCTGTTTGTTTGTCTGTGTGTTTTGTTCTTTGTCTATTTCTGCCTGTCTGTCTCTTTCTGACCGCCTATCTCTGTCTCATTCTGTCTGTCTGTATCTGTATTTTTCTATGTGTCTCTGCTTGCCTCCCTGTCTGACTTCCTACCTACTTACTTACTTGCTTATTCATCTTCCTACTGCCTGCCTGTTTCTATCCATATAAGTTGACACTTGTATAAAGCACACACACACACACACACACACACACACACACACACACACATACACACACACACACACACACACACACACACACACACACACACACACACACACACACACACACACACACACACACACACACACACACACACACACACACACATACACACACACACATACGCACGTCCAGACGCAGAGCCAGTGA
>NC_091587.1:6502015-6512015 GCF_042767895.1 Penaeus vannamei | reverse complement strand
GTGTGTGTGTGTTTGTGTGACTGTGTGTGTGTGTGTGTAAGAAATATGTTATTTTGGTTTCGGTTCCCGCGTGGTGGGTCTTTGTTCTATAAAGAGGGGGGGGGGGCTTTGTTATAAAGATGGTGTGCTAGGTTGAGGATGATTGTGTTATTATTTGGTCTGCTATATCTTTCTCCTTTTTTCTCTTTCGCTTTGTCATTCTCTCTCTCTCTATCTGCTTCTTTTTCTCTTTCTCTCTATCTGCTTCTTTTTCTCTTTCTTTCTTTCTTTCTCTCTTACTCTCTCTCTCTCTTTCTCTCTCTCTCTCTCTAACTCTCTCTCTCTCTCTCTCTCTCTCTCTCTCTCTCTATATATATATATATATATATATATATATATATATATATATATATATATATATATATATATATATATATATATATATATATCTAACTCTCTCTCTCTCTCTCTCTCTCTCTCTCTCTCTCTCTCTCTCTCTCTCTCTCTCTCTCTCTCTCTCTCTCTCTCTATCTATCTATCTATCTATCTATCTATCTATCTATCTCTCCCTCTCTCTTCTCTCTCTCTTTTTTCTCTCTCTCTTTTCCCTCTCTTTTCTCTTTATCTCTGTATCTATCTGACTATCTATCAATCTATCTATCATGATGCTAAAATCATTATAAAACCTGACAACATTTTATTCCCCGTAATTGAGGCATATCTTATCAATATTTATTAATAGAGTCAAATCATTTACGGGGAATTAATTAGAGCAGCACGGAGGAATGGGTCATGTGTGTATCTATCTCCCGAAGTGACTGATGAAATAGAGATATTAATTTGATTATGTGGTGGTCGTGGGTACCGTGTGTGTTGTATTATTTGTGTCTGTTTGTTGTGTTTAATTTGATGGTATGTAATCAGTGGGAGAGTTTAATTGTTTGTGATTTTCTTCTTTTTTTTTTTTTTTTTTTTTTTTTGATGGGATGTATTTTCCGTCTCACTTTTCACTTTCTAACTTTTTTTTTCTGTTCGTCTCTTGTCCTCTCTCTCTCTATCTCTCTCTCACCTTCTCTCTTCCCATTCTCTGTCTTCCTTCTCTTCATCTCTCCCTCCCTCTCTTTCTCTCCTAACACCCCCCTCTATCTATTTCACTCTCTCTCTCTCTCTCTCTCTCTCTCTCTCTCTCTCTCTCTCTCTCTCTCATGTCTCTTTCTCCCTCTCTCTCTCATATCTCTTTCTCCCTCTCTCTCTCTCCCTACTCCCCATTCCCTCTCTCCAGTTGTCCCTCCCTCTCTCTCCCCTTCCCTATCTATTACCCTCTCTCCCATTTCTCTCTCCCTCTCATATCTCCATCTTCCTCTCTCCCTACCGATCATCCCCTCTCTCCCCTCTCTCTCCCTCCCCTCATCCCCCTCTCTCCATTTCTCTCCTTCTCTCTCCCTGTTTATCACCCTCTCTCCATTCCCCCTCCCTCTCCTCCCCCTCCCTATTTATCCCCCTCCTTCCATTTCTCTCCTCCCTCTCTCCCTCTCCCTCCCTATTTATCCCCCATCCTTCCATTTCTCTCCTCCTCCCTCTCCATCTCCCCCTTCCTATTTATCCCCCTCCTTCCATCCCCCTCCCTCTCCCTCCCCCTCCCTATTTATCCCCCTCCTTCCATTTCTCTCCTCCTCCCTCTCTCCCTCTCTCCCATTCCCCCTCCCTCTCCCTCCCCCTCCCTATTTATCCCTCTCCTTCCATTTCTCTCCTCCTCCCTCTCTCCCTCCCTCCATTCCCCCATCCCTCTCCCTCCCTATTTATCCCCCCTCCTTCCATTTCTCTCCTCCTCCCTCTCTCCCTCTCTCCCTCTCTCCCTCTCAAACGGTCATCCTACACTCTGACTCTTCCTTTCGGTTCCTCTGGCTATTAACCGGCAGCTCGACCGTAAGGAGAAAGAAGGAAGCTTATAAAAGATTCAGTTTGTGATCAAAGTGGCTTCCTTATTTTACGGTTGGCTTGGGGAAGAGGGGAAGGAGGGAGGGGAAGAGAAGAGGAGGGAGGGGAAGAGGGGAGGGGAGAGGAGGTGGGGGAAGGGGGAGGAGGTGGGGGAAGGGGGAGGGAAAAGATGAGGGGAGGGGGAGGGAAGAGATGTGGGGAGGGGAGGAGGAGGGGAGGGAAGGAGGGAGGGGGAAGATGTGGGGAGGGGAAGAGAGGAGGAGGGAAGAGATGGGAGAGGGGAAAGAAGGAAGTGGAGGGGATATGGAAGAGGAAGTGGAAGAGATGGTGGTGGTGCAGGAGAAAAGGAAGGAGGAGGGGAGGGATGGGGGATGGAAGGAAGGGAGAGCGAAAAAGGGAAAGGGAGGGTAGGAGGAAGGGAGGGTAGAGGAGGAGGAGGAAAGGGAAGAGTGGGAGGAGGGGTGGGGGATGGAAGGAAGCGAAGGGGAAAGGAGGGAAAGGGAAGGAGAGTGGAAGAGGGAAGGGTAGAGTATGAAGGTAGGTACAGGAGAAACAGGAGGAGGAGGAAAGAAAGGAAGAGGAGTAGAAGAGAAGAAAAAGGAAAGAGGAAAAGTACGAGAACAAGGGAAGAGAAAAAGAAAATGAAAATGAAGAATAAAAAAAATCAAGTAAATCAAAGAAAAAAAAGAGAAAGAAGAAGAGAAAAAAATAAACAAACGAGGAACACAGAAAAAACGAGAAAAATAAAGAAATTACAAGTTAATAATACCGTGGGTTCCTTTATGGTGACCGACCTCTGTCTTGCAAAATTTCCCGAAAATATCAATTAAAAATCAATGTAATTTAATATGTTTGTTCGTCCCGATATACTTTGTAATATCAAAGCAATACCAATATAGCGGAAAATCAATCCAAATATAACCAGTATATAACGCAATACATATATCTTACAATCAACAACTTTTTTATTATTGTTATTATAATGTAAATAATTACCGTATGCTCTTGTACTATCTGGACAATGACTCAAGTATTCTTATCTATTCATTTTTTATTTATTATCAGTATTATTTTCTATTTATCTATTTTTTTCTCTATTCGTCAATTTATTTTTTTAGGTGACGTTAAAAAATAAGCAAAATTTCCGGAATTGTTAGTCTATCTGTTTATCTAATTACTGATATCTGTATCTATCTATATCTATCTATCTATGATGTCTAACAATCTATCAGCCAATCTGTATGTCTGTCTGTCTGTCTCTATGTATGTATGTATGTATGTATGTATGTATGTATGTATGTATGTATGTATGTATGTATGTATGTATGTATGTATGTATGTATGTATGTATGTCAGCCTATCTGTCTATCTGTCTGTCTGTCTCTATGTATGTATGTATGTATGTATGTATGTATGTATGTATGTATGTATGTATGTATGTGTGTGTGTATGTATGTATGTCAGCCATCTGTCTATCTGTCTATCTGTCTGTCTGTCTCTATGTATGTATGTATGCATGTATGTATGTATGTATGTATGTATGTATGTATGTATGTATGTATGTATGTATGTATGTATGTATGTATGTATGTATGTATGTATGTATGTATGTATGTCTGCCCGCCCACCCACATCTCTGCTTGCCTGCATGTCTTTCTATCTCTCTATCTATCTTTATTTATGTCAGTATCTCTCTCTTACTGTTACCGATGTTTATGTACACACGCGCGCATGGTTGTGCTGTGTCTATGTCTATCTGTCTGTCTATACATAGGCTGAAAGATAGATTACAGACAGATGTAGATATACAGATAGATGAAGGTATACGGATAGATAGGAATATGCATATATACGTATGTATGTGTTTTTATGTATGTATTTAGGTCTCTATCTGTCTATCTATCTATCTATCTATCTATCTATCTATCTATATATATATATATATATATATATATATATATATATATATATACATACACAGAGGATATATATATATATATATATATATATATATATATATACATATATATATATATATATATATATATATATATATATATATATATCTATTTATTTATACATGAATAATCACGCACACACACATACACACGCGTACACACACACACACACACACACACACACACACACACACACACACACACACACACACACACACACACACACACATATATATATATATATATATATATATATATATATATATATATATATATACAATGCAAACCACAGCCCCGGGAACGGGGAGGGGAAGGGGGGAGGGGGAAGGGGGGCTACCTAGGGCTACCCCGAGACTACCTGGGGGCTACCTGGGGGCTACTAGCTGCCTGAGGACGGCTGTGCTATTCATATTTGATCATCTGCAGCGCCATTCCTGGAATATGAATGCTGCTGTTGTTGCTAATGACGATAATGGTGATAATGGTGTTGGTGTTGCTGTTACGAATGGTATTTTGGTCATTATCATAATTATCGTCACCAATGACATTAATCATCCCGAATGTCATTTTGTTTACATCCATTCCTCTCTCTTTCTTTTTATTTGTTCCCGTTATTCGTTATTCGTCTTTCTTACTATCATGATAACAATGACGATTCCAGTGATAACAAGAATGATAACGATAACAACAATAACAATAACAAAGATAACAATAAATCACTAATCATTACAGTAATAATAACAATGATAATAATAATGATAACGAAAACAACAACCCCAAAAGAACAATACTAATCATAACTGTGATAACAATAACAATAACATTTGGACATTAATAATGATAACGATAACAAGAACACAACACTAACAATAACAAAAATAAAGATAACGACGATAACAACACAACACAATAACAATAACTAAAATAAAGATAACGACGATAACAACACAACACAATAACAATAACTAAAATAAAGATAACGACGATAACAACACCAATAACAACTACGACCTACAACACCAACCCAGTCTGTTCGGTCAAGCTGGAAGTTCACGGAATCAGAAATATTACATGAACTCTTTGTGATGTGTTTGGTAGGGGGAGGAGGTGGGGGGTTGGGGGTTGGGGGAGGAGGTAGGGGGGAGGTGGGGGATTGGGGAGCAGGTAGGGGGATGTGGGGGTTTGGGGGAGGAGGAGGTAGGGGCGAGGAGGAGGTTAGGGGAGGTGGGGGATTGGGGGAGGGAGGTAGAGGAGGTGGGGGTTGGGGGAGGAGGTAGAGGAGGTGGGGGTTGGGGGAGGAAGTGGGGGTTGGGGGAGGAGGTGGGGGGTTGGGGGAGGGTGGGGGATTGGGGGAGGATGTAGGGGGAGGTGGGGATTGGGGGAGGAGGTGGGGGGTTGGGGAGGAGGTAGGGGGAGATGGGGGTTGGGGGAGGAGATGGGGGGTTGGGGGAGGTGGGGGGTTAGGGGAGGAGGTAGGGGAGATGGGGGATTAGGGGTTGGGGAAGGAGGTAGGGGGGATGTGGGGGTTTGGGGGATAAGGTAGGGGGGAGGTGGGGGGTCGGGGGTGGGGGTGGGGGAGGGGGTGGGGATTGGGGGAGGAGGGTGGGGATTGGTGGAGGAAGTAGGGGGAGGTGGGGGATTGGGGGAGGAGGTGGGGATTGGGGAGGAGGTGGGGGGGGTTGGGGAGGAGGTAGGGGGAGATGGGGGTTGGGGAGGAGGTGGGGGGTTGGGGAGGAGGTAGGGGGGAGATGGGGGATTGTGGGTTGGGGGAAGGAGGTAGGGGATGTGGTGGTTTGGGGGAGAAGGTAGGGGAGGTGGGGGTCGGGGGTGGGGTTGGGGGAGGAGGTGGGTGATTGGGGGATGTGGGGTTGGGGGAGGAAGTAGGGGGGAGGTGGGGGATTGGGGAGGAGGTGGGGGATTGGGGGAGGAGGTGGGGGGTTGGGGGGAGGAGGTAGGGGGAGATGGGGTTGGGGGAGGAGGTAGGGGGAGATGGGGGTTGGGAGGAGGTAGGGAGGTGGGGGTTGGGGGAGGAGGTAGGGGAAGGTGGGGGTTGGGGAGGAGGTAGGGGGTTGGGGGAGGAGGTAGGGAGATGGGGGTTGGGGGAGGAGGTAGGGGGAGGTGGGGGTTGGGGGAGGAGGTAGGGGAAGGTGGGGGTTGGGGAGGAGGCAGGGAAGCAGTAGCCGAGGGTATCTTAGAGGCGATAAACAGGGAGGGGAAGCGGGAAGCGAGGACGAGGAAAGAGAAAGAAAAGTAAAGATTAGGAGATGGAGATAGGGTAGGAGGAACTGGAGAAGAGGTAGGGGGAAGATGGGGAGGGAGACAGGGAGGGAGAAAGGGAGAAAGGGAGAAGAGAGTCGAGTATAAATCAAGAAAATTGCAGACTTAAGAGGAAGTGGATGAAAGAGGGGGGGGAAGACGGGGAAGAGGGAGAGGGCACCTGAACAAGGGGAAGGGGGAGGGGGTGACGGACGGGTATCGGGGGAAGGGGGCGAAGGTAGAAAGGAAGAGGAAGGGGAGGAAGTGGAGGTAGAGGAGAGGAGGGGAGGGGTAGGGGTTGACGGACGGGTATCGGGGGAAGGGGGAGGGAGAGCGAAGGTAGAGGGGAAGAGGGAGGGGAGGAAGTGGAGGTAGAGGAGAGGAGGAGGAGAGGAGGGGGAGGGAGGGGGTTGACGGACGGGTATCGGGGGAAGGGGAGCGAAGGTAGAGAGGAAGAAGAGGAGGAAGTGGAGGCAGAGGAGGGGGAGGGGAGGGGGGTTGACGGACGGGTATGGGGGGAGGAGGGAGGGGGAGGGGGGAGGGTTATCGATCCAGCGACACGAAGGCCAACAGAACTTTGCCCAAGATGAACTGACAAAGACTTGGTGAATAATGTTCGTGCGATACGACTTTATTCCAATCTTTATTATTCCATTTTCTTTTCTTTTCTTTTTTTTCTCCTTTTTTTTTCCTTTTTTTCTATTTTTCTTTATTTGCCTTTCCTGGTATTTCTAATGAGGTTTTCATTTGTTTTCTATTTCGTGTTTTTTGTTTCAAACTTTCTTTGTTTTTCTTTCATTTTTCTTTGTTATGGTTTATCTCTGCAATTAACTATCTTTCCCAAGTTTATGAATCATGCATCTTTAAAATAATAATAATAATAAATGAATAAATAGATAAAGAAATAAATAAAAAGAGTATAATATGCAATAAGATCAGTTGCAGCAATTTCAGTCGTGTCAACTCTTGGTTTCCGGCAACTCGGAGAACCATGAATCACGAGAATAGGAAACTGAAATTGCTAGACTTCAGTTGCGGCAACTTCTGTCTGTAGCCTCGCAACACTCACAAATATTGTGCCAATTCCTCTAGTAACTGCCAAACTTACTAAGTGGAGTATACAACCTATTTTTTTTTTTTTCTATTTATCAATCTATCTGTTAATTATTTCGTTTATAGCATTCTACTTATCCATGTGTAGGGCTCTATATAAAGGGGGACATTTTAAACACTTTTTGGTGAGAAGAGATAATTGAAAACCCAAACTTTCACACTAATTCAAATCCTGTTTTAGATATGCCGGTAGTTCACAAACGTCTATACCTTCTTTTTTCTCTTTGTTTCATTTCCTTTCAATGCATTTCTTATTTTATTACTTTCTATATGTTATCATTACGATTCGATCAACAAATCCGCAAACTATAATGATATTTCATACAAGTTCGTTTTTCTTTATCTACAACATAAAATAGATTAGACTCAAAATACAATAAGCGATTCATTATGTATATAGGTATGTGACTGTTAGAAAGAAAGAGCGAGAGAGAGAGAGAGAGAGAGAGAGAGAGAGAGAGAGAGAGAGAGAGAGAGAGAGAGAGAGAGAGAGAGAGAGAGAGAGAGAGAGAGAGAGAGAGGGAGGAGGGAGGGAGGGAGGAGGGAGGGAGAGAGAGAGAGAGAGAGAGAGAGAGAGAGAGAGAGAGAGAGAGAGAGAGAGAGAGAGAGAGAGAGAGAGAGAGAGAGAGAGAGAAAAGAGCGGCAGAGAGAGAGAGTAAAATTTTAGGTAACATTTTGAGACTATTCCTATAACCAACTTTATCACCGCACTGCAAAGAAATAAATACCTACAGATATACCCAAAGGTGACCCAAACAACCATTAGATAAAGTGGGCAGTTTCCCATAACGGGCACCACGAGGCACTTACACCAATTATCAAACTTTATCGAGTAATTCAATAGTTATTTTAGTATCTTTTAAGCGCAAAAGTTTGAGATATGAGAATATAAAACATCATCAAATACTAAATATGAGTCTATGCGGATCCAAAGTTATTCTCAGACCAATTACGTTTATTAAATATTGTATTAATCTGAACATTATGTTTATTACATATGTTATTAATCTAAACATTCACATACTACATAAACATAGCTATCTGTACTTTAATAGACTACAGCCATGAGACAGAGTGCACTAACGGAAATATTTCTATGTTCATGATTTAGCTGATGGTCTGAATAAAAACATTTAATAGACAAATAGACAGTTAGATTGTGAGACTCCCTTTCTGTATATACATAAACTTTTATATGTATATGTATAGATAGATAGTTAGATAGATATATAGATTTATAAACACATTGTCGGCCAGTTGGACTCTGACACCCTATGGATATATACATAAACTTTTGTATGTATATGTATAGATAGATAGATAGATAAACAGATAGATAGATTTACTTCAGTGTATACATGTATGTATGTATGTATTTGCTCATTCTCTCGTTATGTTTTTAGTATACATATCTATATCTACTTTTAAGTATGTAACAATGTGTATCGATCCCTTATATGTGCATGTGTATGTGCGCGTGCTTGTACATACATACATATCTATGTACACACACACACACACACACACACACACACACACACACACACACACACACACACACACACACACACACACACACACACACAAACACACACACAATGCACGCACACACACACACACACACAGATAAAAATATAGATGAGCCTATAGATAGACAGACAAACAAATATACATACACATATACACATAAATAGATCAACCAAACCATACATACATACAAACAAACACTAAAAAAAAAAAAAAAAAAAAAAAAAAAACGCGGGAAACGGTAGCAGTGTTGCCAATGCCAAGGTTAGGAATTAAATGTCGACAAAGACGAGATTAATTTTCTTTGATCTGAAGGAAAGACTGACGAAAAGGCTCCAATAAAAGATGGGAATAGATATTTTGCGGATAATTGAGGAAGTGTGAGAAAGAAGATGGATTATTTGATGAATAAGTGAGGTTATTTTTTACTATGGCAACGATTGAAGGTACGGTTTTGTATATTTGTGTTTTGTTTGTTTCATTGTTTGTCTCCCTGTTTATTTCATTGTTTGGTTCATTGTTTGTCTCATTGTTTGTTTGGTTCATTGTTTGTCTCATTGTTTGTTTGGTTCATTGTTTGTCTCATTGTTTGTTTGGTTCATTGTTTCTTGGTCTCTTTGTTTGTTTGGTTCATTGTTTATTTGTTTATTTGTCTCATTGTTTGTCTGGTTCATTGTTTGTTTGTCTCATTGTTTGTTTGTCTCATTTTTGTTTGTCTCATTTTTTGTTTGTTTCATTGTTTGGTTCATTGTTTATTTGTTTATTTGTCTCATTGTTTGTTTGGTTCATTGTTTGTTTGTCTCATTGTTTGTCTGTCTCATTGTTTGTTTGTCTCATTGTTTGTTTGTCTCCTTGTTTGTTTGGTTCATTGTTTGTTTGTCTCATTGTTTGTCTGTCTCATTGTTTGTTTGTCTCATTGTTTGTTTGTCTCATTGTTTGTTTGTCTCCTTGTTTGTTTGTTTCATTGTTTGTTTAGTTTGTTTATGGATATGTGCGTCTGATTGTTCGTGTGTTTGTTTTGTTTATAAATTTGTGTGTTCGTGTAATTCTGTGTGCGTTTGTTTGTATATGTGTGTGTGTTTATATGTATACACACACACGTGCTGGGGGGAAGGGGTAACGAGAAGGTGGGGGGAGGGGAAGGGAGATGGGGGAAGGGAAAGGGAAGGTGGGGAGGGGAAGGGAGAAAGTGGGGGAGGGGGAAGGAGAAAGTGGGGGGGGGAAGTGGA
>NC_091587.1:6471975-6474475 GCF_042767895.1 Penaeus vannamei | reverse complement strand
CCCACTCTTAATCACCAACTCCTCCTGCCCACCACCACCCACTCCCACCCACCCACCCACCACCCACCCCCACCCACCCACCACCCACCCCCACCCACCACCCACCACCCCAACCCACTCTCATCTACACCGCCCGCACCCACCCCCACCCACTCCTACCCACAACCCACTCCCCAATCTTAATCACCACCTCCTCCCACCCACCCCCACCCACTCCCACCCATCCACCACCCACTCCCACCCACCCCACCCACTCCCCATCCCCTCCCACACCCACCCACCCACCACCCCCACACCCACTCTCACCCACACCGCCCGCACCTGGGGGGGAAGTGGGCATAAAAGACCAGACCGGACCGTCGATAACTGGAGCGCGGGTGCAGCTCCCCCTCCACGCGAGTCGGGGGAGCAGTTCGTGGCGGCCACTCACGTCGGGCGCCGCCGCTTCACTCCGCTCCTTTGTTTACCTTTCGGATCCCTTTTGTCGAGGCGGGGTTTTCCGGGCGCGCGCTCTCGTCGGGAAGGAAATCAAATCATCTTCTCTCTCTCTCTTCCTTTTTTATTAGTTTTGAGCTCGTTCTCTTTGTTTGAGTGGAGGGGGGATTTATTTATTTATTTATTCTTTGTAGTAGAGTTTTTTTTTAATTTTGTTTGTTTTGTGGGGGTTTGGTTTGTTTATTTGAGGTGAGTTTCGCGTAACTGGAGGTGCCTGTGCGAATAACGTTGAGTGATAATACACATCCGTCTTTAACTAAAAAAAAAAAAAAACAAACAAAAGAAAACATAAAAATCGGGAAAAAAAGAAAAAGAAAAAAAGAAAGAAAACAGCAACAACAACAACAACAACAAAAATCCAGGAAGAACACAAAAGACAAATGAAGGTGACTCACGTATAGAGGTGCAAAATAAATACTTGTTGCTATAGTGATTTGACCGTCCAACTGACACGCTATGCTACTGGTATCGGATTTCGTGACATTCGCCGATAAGGTAAGTCACAACTTCCGGGGAGTGAGGGAAGAGAGAGCGAGAGAGAGGGTGAGAGAGAGAAAGAGGGAGAGGGAGGGAGAGAGAGGGTGAGAGAGGGTGAGGGTGAGAGAGAGAGTGAATGAGTGAGTGAATGAGTGAGTGAATGAGTGAATGAGTGAGTGAGAGAGAGAGAGAGAGAGAGAGAGAGAGAGAGAGAGAGAGAGAGAGAGAGAGAGAGAGAGAGAGAGAGAAAGAGAGAGAGAGAGAGAGAGAGAGAGAGAGAGAGAGAGAGAGAGAGGGAGGGAGAGAAGAGAAAGAGAAAGAAAGAGAGAGAGGGAGAGAAGAGAAAGAGAAAGTAAAAGAAAGATTGTAGCAAGAAAAGGAGAGAGAAGGGAGAGGATAAGAAAGAGAAGAGATATATATATAGAGAGAGAGTAAGAGAAAAACATTTGAGAAATAAGAGTTGAATGAAGAAGGGAGATAAGGCAGAGGATAAGAGAAAGAGAGAGAGAGAAACAGAGAGAGAGGGAAAGAAAGAGAAAGAGAGAGAGAGAGTGAAAGAAAGAGAGAGAGAAAAAAAAGAAAGAGAGAAAAAAAGAAAGAAAAAAAGAGATTTTTTTTTTTTTTAAAGAATACCCAACCAGAGAGAAAACAGAAAAAAACAACAACGAAAAAGACCCCCCCCCAAAAAAAAATAATAACAATCATAATCCAATCGAAAATCCCTTTCAACTTGAATATCAACTGCAAAAGATATATTGATAATCCATCTTCGAGTGATATCAAACTGCGCACTAACATGATACACAAACGCGAGGTCTTGTACGTGTTACCTGTTGCTGTTGCACGATTATTGCAGGTGATGTCGCCGGGGGAAATGGAGTCATAAGGTCGACCTTTTATGGATATTAAGCTTTGATAAAAGATGGTGAGAGGGGAATAGGAGATAGATGGATAGATAGGAGATAGATGGATAGATTGGAGATAGGTGGGTAGATAGGAGATAGATGGATAGATGGAGGAGATAGATGGATAGATAGGAGATAGATGGATAGATAGGAGATAGATGGATAGATAGGAGATAGGTGGATAGATAGATGCTCAAGGACATGACAATTGTGCTTTCACATGCGAGGATGAACACGCTTGGGCAAAGACACGCATGCACATGCACATGTACATACACACATATATACGCACACAAATGCACACACACACACACATGCACATGTACATACACACATATATACGCACACAAATGCACACACACACACACATGCACATGTACATACACACATATATACGCACACAAATGCACACACACACACACATGCACATGTACATACACACATATATACGCACACAAATGCACACACACACACATGCACATGTACATACACACATATATACGCACACAAATGCACATGCACGCATGCACACACGCATGCACACCCACGCATGCATACACACGCATGCATACACACACACATACACACACACACACATACACACACACACACGCACAAACACA
>NC_091587.1:6466975-6469475 GCF_042767895.1 Penaeus vannamei | reverse complement strand
CACCACCCACCACCATACGATCTGCACCACCAACTCCACCACCACCACCACCAACACCCCCACCCTCCACCACCACCACCACCACCCTTACCACGATCACCACTAACTCCACCACCACCACCACCACCACCATCCCCCCCCACCACCCCCACCACCACCCCCACCACCACCACCACTACTATGACCACCACCACCTACCTAACAGTCTATCGAGAACGTGACAGCATAAACGAAGTCCAGATCGATACCGGTATCATTGTCATGCAAGAACTGTCATGCATGATTTATGACAAGCTCTGCCATAAGGACTCTGGATGCACACTCGCTACTCGAGCCCAATGCGTGAATTAGTGTACGTGTTGTGTGTAATTTTTTTGCATATGGAGAGGGAGAGGGAGAGGGAGAGGGTGAGTAGGAGGGAGAGGGAAGGGGTGAGGAGGAGGGAGAGGGAAGGGGTGAGGAGGAGGGAGAGGTATGGAGGGGGAGAGGGAAAGGGTGAGGAGGAGGAAGGAGGAAGGTATGGAGGGGGAGAGGGAAGGAGGGATGGAGGGTGAGGGTGAGGAGGAGGGAGAGGTATGGAGGGGGAGAGGAGAGGGAAGGGGTGAGGAGTGAGGGAGAGGTATGGGGGGGGAGGGATAGGGATGGAGGGGGAGAGGGAAGGAGGGATGGAGGGGAGTGAGGAGGAAGGGGTGGAGGGGGGAGGAGAGAGGGATGTGAGGGAGAGAGAGGAAAAGGTGAGGGAGAGAGAGAGGGAAAAAAGTAGAGTGGGGGGGGAGGGGAAGGGTGAATGGGGAGGGAGGGGAAGAGAGGAAAGGATTAGGGTGGGGAGGAGAGGGGATAAGAGGGAGAGAGAGGAAAGGGTGAAGGAGGGAGGAAGAATGGGGATGGGGGAGAGAGGGTGAAAGGGAGGGACGGAGAGAGGGGAAGAAGGAGGGAGAGGGATGGAGGAGAAGAAGGAGGGAGAGGGATGGAGGAGAAGAAGGAGGGAGAGGGAGAGGGAAGGGAAAGGGAGAAGGCAAGACAAAACTAGAGGGACGGGAAGAGAAAGAGGGAGAGATAGCGGGAGAGGAAGGAGCGAAGAGAGATGAGGAGGAAGGAGAAAGAAAGGAGAAAGTGAGAAAGAGAGGGAGAAGGAGACGGAGATAGAGAGAGAGGGGAAGAGAGGAGAAGGATAATGATAAGAAAGGTAAAAGCTAAGAAGCTATGGATGAAGGGAGAGCGAGGGAGAGGGAGAAGGAAGGAAGGAAACAGACAGACAGACAGACAGACCAACCGATTGACAGACACCCCTCCCCCCTCTAAGTTAAAACACGAACAAGCGACACATGTAAATCCTCAACCCTTTATTAATGCTAAAATCCCCTTAGTTCATATCCATACCATTGCGTGTAAAGACCCAGCTCTCTCTCTGTCTTTCGTTCTCTTATTTTCTCTGTCTCTCTCTTTCTCTTATTCTCTCTGTCTGTCTCTGTCTCTCTCTCTCTCTCTCTCTCTCTCTCTCTCTCTCTCTCTCGCTCTCTCTCTCTCTCACTCTCTCTGGTTGTCTCTCTCTCTCTCTCTCTCTTTCTCTCTCTCTCTCTCTCTCTCTGGTTGTCTCTCTCTCTCAATCTCTCTCTCTCTCTCTCTCTCTCTCTCTCTCTCTCTCTCTCTCTCTCTCTCTCTCTCTCTCTCTCTCTCTCTCTCTCTCTCTCGCTCTCTCGCTCTCTCTCTCTCACTCTCTCTCTCTCCCTCTCTCTCTCCCTCTCTCTCTCTCTCTCTCTCTCTCTCTCTCTCTCTCTCTCTCTCTCTCTCTCTCTCTCTCTCTCTCTCTCTCTCCCCCTCCCTCTCCCTCCCTCTCCCCTCCTCTCTCTCCCTCCCTCTCTCCTCCCCCCTTCCTCCTCTCCTCCTCCTTCACCCTCCTCCTCTCTTCCTCCCTCCCTCCTCACCTCTCCCACCTCTATCCCTCTTCCTCCTCTCCACTCTCCCCTTCTCTTCCTTCCTCCTTCTTTCCTCTCTTCCTCCTCTCCCCCACCTGCCCTTCTTCCCACCTTTCCTGCCCTTTCATCAGTCTCTCCTCCCTCCCCTCTCCCCTACTTCCTTCCCCCCCTTTCCCTTCCCCCTCTCCTCTCTCCCACTCCCACACCCTCCTTCCTTTCTTCCTCCCTTCCTCTCGCCCCCCCTCTCCCTCTCTCCTCCCACACCCCCTCCCTTTACCCTTCCTTCCTCCCTTCCTCCTTCCTTTCCCTTTCCCTCCACATCTCCTCTCTCCCTCCCACTCCCCCTCCTTGCTTTCTCCTTCCTCCTTCCTCCTTCCTTCCTTCCCCTCTCCCCTCTTCCCCCACTCCCCTTTCTCCTTCTTCCTTCCCCCAGTCTCCTCCTTCCTTCCCTCTCCTCTCTCCCTCTCCTCCCACTCCCTCTCTCCATGCTTCCTTCCTCCCTTCCCCCTCCTTCCTTCCTTCCTCCCTCCCTCCTCTCTCCCTCCCTCTCCCTTCCTCCTTACTTCCTTCCCTCTCCTTCCCTT
>NC_091587.1:6453136-6460636 GCF_042767895.1 Penaeus vannamei | reverse complement strand
TTCAACCGTGTTTCATATTCCGTCTCGAACACCTTGTTGCTTCGGTGAGGAGAGAGTTTCGAAGCTTCAACCGTGTTTCATATTCCGTCTCGAACACCTTGCTGCTTCGGTGAGGAGGGAGTTTCGAAGCTTCAACCGCGTTTCATATTCCGTCTCGAAAAGTTGTTGCTTCGGTGAGGAGGGAGTTTCGAAGCTTCAACCGCGTTTCATATTCCGTCTCGAAAAGTTGTTGCTTCGGTGAGGAGGGAGTTTCGAAGCTTCAACCGTGTTTCATATTTCGTCTCGAACACCTTGCTGCTTCGGTGAGGAGGGAGTTTCGAAGCTTCAACCGTGTTTCATATTCCGTCTCGAACACCTTGTTGCTTCGGTGAGGAGAGAGTTTCGAAGCTTCAACCGTGTTTCATATTCCGTCTCGAACACCTTGCTGCTTCGGTGAGGAGGGAGTTTCGAAGCTTCAACCGTGTTTCATATTCCGTCTCGAGAAGTTGTTGCTTCGGTGAGGAGGGAGTTTCGAAGCTTCAACCGTGTTTCATATTCCGTCTCGAGAAGTTGTTGCTTCGGTGAGGAGGGAGTTTCGAAGCTTCAACCGTGTTTCATATTCCGTCTCGAACACCTTGCTGCTTCGGTGAGGAGGGAGTTTCGAAGCTTCAACCGTGTTTCATATTCCGTCTCGAACACCTTGCTGCTTCGGTGAGGAGGGAGTTTCGAAGCTTCAACCGTGTTTCATATTCCGTCTCGAAAAGTTGTTGCTTCGGTGAGGAGGGAGTTTCGAAGCTTCAACCGCGTTTCATATTCCGTCTCGAACACCTTGCAGCTTCGGTTGGGTTTCGATGCCTCATGACACGAAGTTTGCACGTTGACTGTAATACTGTTTTTCTCACGTGTTCATTAGCTTTTATTACGTAAAGAGGAGCATGCCATATATTTTGTCCAGCGATATTTAATAGCTACAGGGTGCAGTATATTTAATGCCGTCTTGTAAGTTTTGATTTTCTTTCATTTCTTTTTAAATTTTTTTATGCTGGTTTTCATAATGTCTACCAATTAGTGCGCGAGTTAAACAATGTAATCAAAATAGCATGTAAGAATTCAAAACCTGTCGAGTATATTTATATATATTACTGGCAGTGGTATATTACAGCAACAGTTGAGCCCTTTAAATATCTTAGGTAAATGGTCTTTCTCATTCTAAAAAATGCATGTTAATTGTCTTTCTAATTCTAAAAAAAAATGCATTTCATTCAACTTCCAACAAGCCGTTGTGTCTGTAATGGCTGAACGAATGTAAGCTTTCCATAAACAATGAAGTGAACAACATAACACAAACATGTATACGTTTCTTTAGTTGTGGAAAGGCTCAACGCACGAGAGGTCAACGTCACCAAATCGTTTCGTTTCACGTTTGAAAGGGAGGTGACAGGAAGGTGACATCATAGACGGGGAAACCGAGAGCAAACATTGGAGATGCGCGCGCCCAATCTCTCACGTGGGCGTCAAACAAGCATATCTCTGTGCCCACAACCCAAGGTGTATATATACTTTTATGGATCTTGCCACCACCCACCACCTGGGCTTAATCGTTCAGGTAACGGTGAATAAAACGCCGGGGATTCAGTACGTTCAGCGATCACTGACCCAGGGGTGTTCTGCCCCCTTGTGGACGCGATTGGTTGCTATGCACATCAAGGGTAGCTGAAATTCGACACGAAGAGATTTGGATGTATTTTACTAGTCCTTAATTAAACTCCAAAACTTTGAAGGGGGGAGGGAGAGGGGGTTTCTGAGGGGATTCAATCGTCCGGGCCATTCTTAAAGCTAAGAAAATGAAAATGTATATCCTAAGCCAAGTTTCGGTCACGGAAGATCCGACGCCAAAGAGTGTACGAACGAATGACTGATCCCCATCCAAAATTCCCTCTCCCCATCGCCGTATTTTTCTGGCTGGGAGCTCCACCCTTTGACCCCCTCTCAATCCCTGTATAAGCCCAACTCCTTCCCAAATACCGCATTCCCTATCCGACTACTTCAGCAATCACAACACTGTGTATTTAAGATTTACCTTATGGTTGAAGGGAAGGGTGGCTGGGAAGCGACGCACCTCTGGCCAACTCAACTGGAACACGCTTATTGTAATTCACCGAACGTCACTGCGATCGTCACAAATTCACTGAGAATTCGGAAACACAAGTAGTACCGTACGCAAACTTCACTTCCAAAACGAGCAATGAAAACTGTTACAACAGCACGGTCAAATTTGCCGGTAGATGGCTGCGTACGTACAAACGCAAAGGTGTTTATTTTTTAATAAGCGTGCATAATCATTAACACATATGTTTCCGAAATGTACATAAACACGAATTTCTGTATGGTTCTCTAGACATTAACGAACGATAATACATTAGAAGTTAAAAGCATTTCCATGCCCCCCTCCCCCTACACACACATACACAATCGAACATCGGCCGTTCACTAGTTTACCGGACAAGGCCTATAAGTCGTCGTACAAGATCTACATACTTAATAGATCTTAGGTGGGGTGACTGGTGTCTGGCAGGGACGTCCACCCATACCCAGTAGCCAACGGTCAAATGAACATACAGACGGCTTCATTTGGTGAGTTCGCTCGACCCAAGGCCATGACCACTTCACTGATATGCACGGCAATTTACCTCAATCAATGGACATTAAACAAGTGCTCGTCGAGGGGCACTTTTCTATTGTCTGGACGGGGTTTATCAGAGTAACAACATTGGCTGTGACATCACGAGTTACATTCAGTGTAGGATTACTACTTCGAGGCGAGGAAAGTCTGGACCAAAGTCAAAATAAATGTGTATTCCGACTTTGGGTATTTAGGCCTTTTCCACGGTACATTTTCGTCGACTTTCTTGTATCGAATCATGTGTGCAAATTTTAGCAATGAATGTAGTTCACTCCTTTCAACTATATGGTCTTAAATTTTCTTTCAAATCGTTTCAGTAACTTTCGTATACTTTAACCGAGACGTTTTAGCTTTCAGCAAAATCCAATATTTTTTAAATATATATGCTAAGGTGTGGACATTTTTTTTTACAAATTCACAAATCATTAAGTCACCTATATTTTATGGATTTTTTCCAAGATTTAAATTAAAATCTAACATTCCCTATATTTGACAAAATCAGAGCCATTAGTATCTCGGGTTTGCAATAAGGGTCAAACCATAAGGTCCATCCACACAGATCGGCGAGCATTTGGGATGGTGACGTAAAAGGAGAGAAAATGACTTTTCTACTGGTACTTTGGCCATCTCCGTGCCCGCTGAACGTACCACGAGCCCTTGAGCCACTTCAGCACAAGGGGGCAACCTTCATGATAATCTTAACTAAATAAGAGATTTGTACAGTTAGTAAAAGGACATCTAATCATATTCAGATGCTATTTGTATACGATATTTATTGAAGAGTATAAAAACGAAAGTGAAAATTGCAACTACTTTTGGCTGCCAAGTAACATACTTGACTAACAATCTTTCCCTCAAAATTTCCATAGTAAATCAAAGCAACAAGTGGTCACAATTCTGAAATGCAGTCCAAAATATAGCATATATTGACACATTAAGAATTGATTCAAGGGAAAGGGAAATATTCCTGCAAATCTATGGCAGTGTGAAATATATCATATATATATATTTAGGAAATAAATCAGCTTAAATTTGGACATTTATATTTTATTAAAAACATTCTAATACTAGTGATGTGTGGTCCAATCACTTATCACTGAAGATATGGCCCAACATGAACACATCTTGAACCCTAAATGTGAGAAAAAGCCTAGTAACACACTCTGCATAATCAACATAATTAAAAGGCTTAAAGCTCCAATACATGCCAATTCCTTTAGCAACATAACCATAGCGTAATGGACACGGAATTAAGTTCACATTAACATCATCACCGGATGAACTACCACAATATGCTGCCAATGCACAGATGTCTTCCATTCATTTTCTCTTTTTAAGCCTTTTGCAACCCAAGATAATGCAAAGTCTCTTGCTAGGCTTCATCACCACCAACTTTAGCAACCAGATCTTCAGATGCTACACCGTCGCGGCCATCTCTGCTTCCAGGCGCAAGGCTTTCAACATTGGTACTTGAAAGACTCCCATTTGGTTGGGTGGTTGGTTTTGTTTCGCCTCACGAACATTACCAGCACTGTGATCCCCCTCTTGGACCTCACGAAAGGGACTTCCCATGGACTTCCCGCAGGTCATGGCAACAGGTAAACAACAAATTATTCTACTTTAGCCTTGGGGTGGCTCTGGCAGTGGCCTGGAGGAGGTGGGGGAGGGGGGGGGGGTCGAGTAGAATGTTACACGAACAAGTCTTTTTCTTTTTACACAAGGTTAAAAGGAAGAAGGGTTGACACTTTGTTATGTACTTTACATACCCTGATCACATATCCATGCTCAACAACATTACAGTAAAATACTTTTTCAAGAATAATGGTAATTATTCAAAGTGTTCTACACAACAACAAAAAATTCTAAATAAAAAATTCACATTTTGTCTCATCTAAGCACTGCTGCAGACACTAGAGATAATTTGTCAGAGTGGAAATAAAGTGACAACAATGGGCGACAGGCTTCTGTTCCCTCACAGGAAGAGGATAAATCTTAAAAAATTCAATATAAACAAACTATTTAGCTACTTAGCATACATATGTACACAAACTGTACACCCACTATGCTCTAACAATCTTGTTCTATAAAAAAAACAACTTAATTAGTAACCAATTCTAAATAATTTGGCAGTCTTTTTGAAATGCAAACCTCTGGTCTGGCAGTCTGTCAGGCCTCTCATTAAACTAAGCACCATAACAAAAACAAAAAAATAAATAAATAAAATTAAACATTTAGATACTTCCATAAAACACTTATTCTACAAAAGAAGAAGCTTTCGAGGAACTGTTTCAAGCAAATTTTGAAAACTGGTGAATTTCTACAGGCATAAAAAAATTCCACTAAACCATTTTTTTAGCACAGGAAAGGCTCTCTTCCTACTACATATGCAGGTTTCTCAAGATATTTGACCCAAAGCACTATAGTTTTCTTTTAAAAAATTAAGAAAATTGAGCATCTGGTGGCTAAACCAGTTAAGGATAAGATCCTTCAACAGCCACCTCCCTCATTCCCCAGAAAAAGACGTCAAGTATTTCTTATACTTTCATATACTTATACTTTCAAATGTATTCCAACATAACGTATAACACCGAAGGGCACTATTTCCCTTTATCAACCAAAAAGTAGACTCAGGTGAGTGTTCCACACAACATTTCAGTGCATGTTTGAAAAGAAAAAAATATATATTCTCAATAATAATAATAATTATAACGACAGTAACTGATAAGTAAAATAAAAGTTTTTTCTCTTGTTTATCCAGATATTCCATCACAGCCAAAGTAATCTGCTGGCCAGGTGCTCGAGTCAGAATGTCTATTCCGATTCTTGCTCTTCCTTCTTCTTCTTCTTCTTCTTCTTCTTTTTCTTCTCTCCACTCTGAAAGAGAAACAAAATGTTAACAGCGAACTAACGTTGATCAAAGAGGGCTTCAGTGACAGGCAAGTCGTACTTCCACCCAAAGAAACAGCAAAAATAATGCTGGGAAACTGAATACCATCTGGTGATTTCAGTCCCAAAGAAAATCAGTCTTAACCCATTCGTCCCGGGCGTCACATATATGAGACACAGGGAAAAAATAAACAATGTCAGGCTGCCCGCCAGTGCGATGCTGTCTCGGAGCCGCGCTCCGAGGCAGAAGCGGCGCGCGGCCGGGCGGGCGGACAGACTCCGGGGAAGCTCCGACCGCCGATTTTGTAGCTGCCCGGATTTTTTAAATTTTGGCTACAAAATGTACCCGGCGTGAGTGGGTTAAAAGTACATTCCAAACAAATACAACAAAATCCCTTTGAATCTATTCTGTTGATCAGTTTACACACTCCATACCTTCTGTACTCAAGCAAAACCCTCCAATATTTTCTTATTCTAGCAAGACCTGGGCAATAAAGTAAAATTCCCTTCCAACATTAAAGATTTCTCCATTACTAAACATTTTCTAGAAATGTTCAAATATACTAGATATTAATGTCTATGCAGAGACAACCACACAAGTATAACTATCAACAACAACAATAACAACAACAACAATAATAATAATAATAATAATAATAATAACAACAACAACAACAACAACAACAACAACAACAATAATAATAATAATAATAATAGACAATAATAAGACAATAATAATAATGACAATATTAATCATAACAATGACAATGATGATAATGATAATGATAATGATAATGATAATAATAATAATAACAACAACAACAAACAATAATAAAGAATGTTCTCGTATTCCTTACCTCTTCTTCAGGCTCAGCCTCAATCACTTCCTGCTTGATCACTACTTCTGCTGCTTCTGGTTCTTCCTCATCCTCGTCCCTCTTCTTCTTCTTCTTCTTTTTCTTTTCTTTCTTTATTTGTGCTTCATCTACAGCAGGAGTTTCCGCTGCTGCTGAGCCGTCTGAGCCTTCACTTAACTTTCTCTGTAATTTATGAAAAGTTCAACATATAAATACAACTTCATTTGAGAGAGACAAGACACATGCTACCTATACTGCATCAAATCAACTCACAAATCCATCTTTTTCTTATATGTAAATACTTCACAAATCATTCTAGTATCTCCTGCAATAGATACTGTTCCAAACATCATTACTATCAGACTCTTACCCCATTCACTCAATAGACCAGCTTTGCTTGTAAGAATCATTCCAGTGCTAACTTGGGTGAATTATCTCAAAATTACAGACATCGATAGTTTGGTTACCCATCCAAATGAATGACTATTTCTGCAGAGGATATTGCAATCTGGAACCTCCTCCACACATCATTATGTCTTACTTAGTACTATTCAAAGAATAACATACCTTCTTGGGTTCTACTGTTGGCGTAGCTTCAACGGTAGGTGTAGCTGCTGCAAAACTGTCTACAGGTTCCTTTTTCACCGTTCTGTAGTCAACATAATTGTGCAACCAATCTGACGGAGTGTTTTCATTTGGTTTTCCGTGCTTATCAAGAAGACCATCCTTGATCATGGTCTTCTTCATAGTTGCCTGCAGATGAGAGCAGCAGTTAAAATTGGAAAACAAGAGACAAATAGAAATGGTAATACAGATGAAGGTTGATCATTGCAGAAGAAATGGCAAAAAAAAGAACACGAGTGTGTAAAGCAAGGGATCTACGTACTGATAAAACTGTAAATATAACTTACTTTTTATAATAACAATGATGAAAGGAAAAATCCTTTTAAAATATTTCACTTGATCTCTAATATTCTCTAAAACTTCAAGCTACCACTTCCTCTCAATAAAACTATGAAACTGCTTTTGAAATCAACCAATCAATTACATCACAGGAAGTAAAGAAATGTTAAATCTTCAAAGACTACCTTGTTT
>NC_091587.1:6445636-6448136 GCF_042767895.1 Penaeus vannamei | reverse complement strand
GAGCTGACGCTTCACAGCAGAGATAAGTGGCGGCCTCTGGAACTGTGCCCCCTTCAGTTTGTCGAGTGTCTATGGGAAAGAACACTCCAGCTCAGTACTGCTGATGGGGTGGGAAGAACCCGTATTTTTTTTGTTATTGTTTTTTTTCTGGTGGCATAACTCTTGAAAAGAACAGTTGGGTGTGCCATCCAGCTACAGCATTTAGAATGACGGAATAAAGTGACAGCACTGTATTCCTTGGACGTTTCTCCTCACTACAGACATGCATACGTAAAGCACGACCTTTGACATGTGGGAAGTAATGGTCACACGAGTCAGCTTGAAACAAGCTCCTGTTCAGCTTGTATAATGGCTGCTTAAGCTTTTAAAAGGATATTGAGCATTCTTTGCCTATAACTTTAAATCTGTGTTCAGTGCCCTACGATGGGTAAAACTTTTTACATTTTGATATTAAATTGTATTACTTTCCCTCATTTATACATCTTATCACTGCAAACTGGCTATTCAAAGGAAAATTTTATTCACATTACAATTATATTTACATACTTTATCAACCAGCTCACTTTCCATTACCAAAATGACTACAACTATTATATACAAATTACATTAACTTTTTTGAAGAATAAATCTGCTAGCATCCTTTTACAAGCAATTAGACTAATACAAAAATCAAAGATTACAACAATCCTTTTAAGCATCTTATAAAACAGCTAACAAGTTATGCAAAAGACAATAGAAAAAAAATGCAATTGGAAAGAAGAGGGATAACACAACAATTCCTTGACAGGAATTTCAAGACCGTGACTATTTCCACGATCAAGACTATTACCAACCTGTTTGATTCTTGCTAAATTATCTACACTTTCGTGAAGCCGGAAGATACAGACATACTCCTTTCCAGCTCCTTGCTGAGATTTTACTAATCTGGTGCTTCGTTCTAGACACACAATCAAACAACCTGCAAAGAAAGATCACAAAATTGAAGTTGGAAAAACCTTGTCGTCATCCACTTGGGTCCTGAGCTCCAGTTCAAGAAATTTAGAATAACCCTGACAAGGACTGAAATACTATGTAGTGCATACCTGGATGATGGATCACAAATCTAGACAAGATGATAATATCTTCATAATGTTTTCACCTTCAAATTTGAAAATGGGCTAGTTCAACTACTCGCATAAAGCATGATTTAATGATAAAACATTCTGAAAGTGACATTGTAAAGACAAGAGAAAAAAATTAAACCGCAATAAAGGTGCCACGGCTTCTGCACTTCATGATCTATTTCCATGATGTACTTCCTTGCAAGATGGAGTCTGCTGACCCACTCAGCAATTTCTGGTCGAATAAGGAACAAACACAAAAATTCTTTTGCTATGGCTGGTTGAGTTTATAAGACTGAAGAACTGAGGCCATAGCAGTGCTTTGCACTTTCTTAATCTATTCAATCACTTCAGACCCTACAAGAAACTTGGAATGTACAACAAAGTACCAAATACTTCTGCTCAACTCCTACAACTCACCTGTGACTTTGGGATCTAAGGTACCCGAGTGTCCCGTCTTCTCTAGCTTAAGAATACGCTTAATCCACGACACAACCTCGTGTGAAGAAGGATTACTGGGCTTGTCTAAGTTGATGAACCCAGCTTTCAGGTATTCGGATATTGTTCGTTTTAAAGGCGAGCATCCGTGTGGTAAGGGGGTGTAGTGGTTTGTACGGACATTCAACCTATCAAAGTTCTGGAAGGTGGTAAGGGTAAAATGTAAGATTAGTATAATTTCTTATGCGCATTGGTATAATTATTGCAATTCTTATCGATATATACAAAAATGATAAAAAATTATGTACAAACAGAAAACCAACATGTATAAATTCTTGTGGACACAGGGAAAACTAAATACCAAAGCACTCTTATCATTCTTTCCACTCCTTTACTTCACTTACTACATACACAAGAATATTACCTTTAGAAGTAGCGGCCATTCGGACGTGTCCAGCACCTTCGCAGGAGCTTCCGAAGGTTCAATTTTAAAACTCATTTCCTGGTGCAGCTCCCCGATGGATTTTTTGCTCTTCTTCTTCTTGACTTCACCCTCCATCATCCCTAACGCCTCAGAGGAGAGAAATGTCCATAAGCTGCTTGTTCGAGGACTACTGATTCGCGGTATTCTACATTTCACGCTCTTGACAACACAGAAATAAGTCACAGAGGTTTAAGTAAACAAATTCTACAGAAAGGTCACGAATTCGTTACATGTGAACATCAACAATAACAAGTACATAGAGAAGTTTAAAATAAACAAACTGGACAGCCCTATAATATTCCTTTCATATTGTCAGACGTAATAAGAAAAGGGGTTACTCCTTCATGCACCAACTGAGGCTAAATAGCGAGTGAAATCTCAGGAAATCCCGCAAAAAATAGCGCAGTCATTGCAGAAAATTTGCGGACACTACGAACACCCATCTTTAATGACTCCACGATAATTAAAGCACTATTTG
>NC_091587.1:6438136-6440636 GCF_042767895.1 Penaeus vannamei | reverse complement strand
GATAATGGTGATGATGGTGGTGATGATGATGATGGTGATGATGATGATAGGGATGGGGATGGGGATGGTGATGATGGTGATGATAATGATGGTGTTGGTGATGGTGGTGGTGACGATGATGATGGTGATGATTATAATGATGGTAAAGATGATGATGATGATGATGATGGTGATGGTATTGATGATGATGATAATGATGATAATGGTGATGGTGATGATAAGAATAATAGCAATAATAGTAATGAGGACAACAACAACAATATCAAAAACAGTTGCTACAAAAACATTAATTAAAATAGTAGCAGTAGTCATAGTAATAATAACAATGATCATAATAATAATGATAATCATAATGAAGATAATGATAATAACAATAACAAAAATAATAATGATGACAATAAATATAATAGTAATTATAATATTAGTAATAGTAGTAATGATAGTATTAATTATAATAATGACAATATTAGTTATAATAGTAATGAAGATAATGATAATGATGGTAATGATAATGTAATAATAACAATAATAATAATAATTATTATTATTATTATTATGATAATAATAATAATGACAATGAAAATGATAATGCTGATAACGATGATGATGATAGTAATAATGATAATAATAATAATGATAATAATAATATCAATAGTCGTAATGATGAGAATAATAATGATGATGATTATTACGATGATAATAATAACGTTGACAATACTGATAACAATCATGATAGAGAGAGAGACAGAGTGTGTGTGTGTGTGGGTGTGAGAGAGAGAGAGAGAGAGAGAGAGAGAGAGAGAGAGAGAGAGAGAGAGAGAGAGAGAGAGAGAGAGAGAGAGAGAGAGAGAGAGAGAGAGAGAGAGAGAGAGAGAGAGACGGAAAGAGAGAGAGACGATTAAAAAGAGAGAGAGAGACGGAAAGAGAGAGAGAGAGAGAGAGAGAGAGAGAGAGAGAGAGAGAGAGAGAGAGAGAGAGAGAGAGAGAGAGAGAGAGAGAGAGAGAGAGAGAGAGAGAGAGAGAGAGAAAAGTCAAAGTCAAAACAGTTTATTCCATTAATTACAATGGTTATTCTTTACATAAACACATTCATATTTACAACTGATTATTTAATAGGCGCTCTTTTAATTTTGTTTTGAAATTACAAAAGTTGTTAATGACTCTTCTATTATCTGGTAAAATGTTCCATAACTTGGGTCCACGTATTTCCATTTGTCGTGCCCCTATATCAGTACTCTATCTCTTAACATACAGAATTTACTTGACGTGTCTGGACATCTGATGTGTTCCCTACATTTTGCAAGGGTATTAACCATTGCGGATAATTTCCATGAATGAGCTTGTAAATGAATACATACGTGTCATAACTGCGTTTAGAATTGACTTTTAACCGTTTTATTTTTTGGATATGCGAGCTGATGTGATCAAGTTTAATGATATTGCCTAATGCAACTCTTGCAGTAAAGTTTTTTTAATTTTTGTACTTTTTGCATTTGGGTTTTGTTAGTTGAACCCAAAATATTTGAACAATAATCAATAATGCTTAGAACTAGTGTTTGCACAACCAGGAGTCTAGTTTCAATAGTGATTTGATTTCTTATGTGCTTAAGATGTACCAGGGTGACCACTACTTTCCTGTGTATTTTGTCAACGTGTTCAAATGCCATGAATCTGTCTAAGCGTACCCCCAGATTATTCACTGAAGTGTTCGGTTTGATAGAGCAGTCTTCAAATTCTATGGTTGGGTCACTGGGGATTTAGCTATAGTTCTGCCGGCTACCTATGGATATACATTGAGTTTTATGTGGATTTAGTTTAAGGCCATTAGTGTCAAAATATAATTTTGCTTGTGTAACGGTATGTTGAGTGTTTCTTATTAATATATTCAAGTTGTTTACTGAATCACTATGAAGAAACTGTGAATCATCGGCGTAGTGCACTAGAAGGCAGTTATGAGCTTTTCTTGATAAATCGTTTATGAAAATTGTAGATAAGATCGGACCTAAAATGGATCCTTACGGAACACTAAAAGGTACTTGTCGTTTTGATGACATACAATCATTGATTCTTACCGATGGGTCCTTGTATCTACATAGCTTTTCAAGCAAAAGGTATCAATTTTATGATTTACTAATTTGAAAAGGAGAATTTCATGGTTGATACTATCAAAACCCTTAGAAAGGTCGCATAATGTGAGCAAATTTATCTGACTATTGTCTATGTTATTATAAATCTCATCAGTAGTTTGTAGTAAAGCTGTTTCATTAGATATTAGTAGAGAGCGTTTTAGATAAGTTATTGGCCTCCAGGAAACTCATTAGTTAATTTGCTACATTTTTTCAAGAAGTTTGGATAATATAGGGAGTAAATAGGACGATAATTATTCACATCGTCTATATCCCCCGACTTGAAAATTGGTGTTATTATACCTCGTTTCCAAAGCGACGGAAAGACACCAGTGACCAGAGAGGTGTTAATAATGACCGTCAAATAGTGTGCA
>NC_091587.1:6423136-6430636 GCF_042767895.1 Penaeus vannamei | reverse complement strand
TGCCATTTTATTTTATGATAAACTTCTTCCCAAATTCATAGCCATCTTTTCTATTCGTTCCAGGTGCTAAAGGATAAAGATGAGATGGTTGAAAGGGAATTTAATCGTCTTCTTGAAGCAACCAGCTTTTTGTCTCATCAGCTCGATTTCAATTATGTTGACAACCGTCCTATTAGTCTTGGAGAGGCACTGGAGTGGGTTATCAAGTAAGTTGAAAAGAAGTGGCTAGTCTTTGTAAATTTGCTTAATTAAAGAAAAATAATACATATGAAAATGTACTCCTTGCTTTATAGTTTGTTTGATGCAGATGAAATTCTTCATTTGCATTCCGTTGTATATGGAGTAATGGATAAAACTGTGTGTGCCATTATGTTGATATAACCCTTTTGGAAAATTCCATAATTTTATTTTAGTAATATATTTTCTTTTACTATTTCTTAACTAGCTTGCAAGAAAAGAATGTTAAAGAAAAACAGGTTAATCATTGGAAAACAGTTGTCAAATTGCAAGAGAAACTCAAGACTGTCTTAAATAAGGTGAGTAGAGGTCTTAGCTTGCTTTATTCTGAAAAAGTCATGAATTTTTACTTATATTTTATAGTATAATTTAACCCTGTCATGATGAAGCCTAAATTTTTTGTGATGCAATATTGTGCAATAGTCCAGACTCTATGGCTAGTCCTAAGCTATACAGCCATCCCACCCGTTTTGAGTTATGACGCATATAAATGTCATAGGCCATTATGTCATGATGACCATAGCTGTACCTGTCACTGAAGAGTTAAACAGTAAAGTATGCTTCAGTAAAAACTAATATATATAATGTTTAAGTTATTCTAATGTTCTGATATTTGTTTTAGATGCACACACTTCATGGAAAGATTGAAACCCTTCACAAAGAGCATGAACAGCTGAGCGAAAAGAGAAATTCCCGAAATATCACAAATGAATTTGTTTACCGTGTTAAGTTGCGGGAATTGCAGAATGCTTGCAAGGTAACTATGCTTTGAATTTATGCTCCTATTAAGTATCTTGTTATTCACACTCACCCACCCATGTATGTGTGTATATATATGTATGTATATTGTTTTTATTTTTATATGATGAACAGTAATAATTCTCACTTTTTTTTTTTTTTTTTTTACTCAAAAGTGAGTTCACTTACTTAGTCATTGATATTTTCTGTGCTTGCTTTCTATTCTAGTCTTATAAAGGATGTAAGAAAAGTAGATCAGGGGAAAGAATCATATATTTTTGAAAAATAAATAAAGCCCACCCCCCCCCAAAAAAAAAAAAAAAAAAAAAAAGAATCAATAAATTACTTTCTCATATGTTAAAAATGCCATCTTCCAAACGCAGGAGTGGGACCAACTGGTCGAACAACAAAGAGAGATAGAGGACAAACTGCAAGAACTGGAGGCATCGTCGCCAAGCGACGTCTATCTCTCATCCCGCGACAGACAGATCTTGGACTGGCACTTTGCTAATCTCGAATTTGCCAATGCCACTCCCTTGCACAACCTCTCCCTCAAGCACTGGGATCAGGACGATGACTTTGAGTTCTCAGGCAGCCACCTCACAGGTTTGTTGCTTTTTAGTGTTGTAATGGCCCTTAGTGATAGATTGTGTAGTTGATTGAGTGATACTGTTTATACACATTTTGGTAAATATAAAGACGAGACAGACTTTTTTCTTTTTGTCTCTTGATATGATTTATGCACAGTTTTAATTATGAGTGCGAAGTTCCCTAGACCATCAAGTGTTTCAGAGCCTTTAATTAAGCTGTCTATATTTTTCCAGTTCGAAATGGATACTCGTGCGTTCCAGTAGCCCTCAGTGAAGGCCTAGATATCCGGCTAAACACCGCAGTGCGCAAAATATTATACACAAACACCGGGGTCGAGGTCACAGTATCTAATGCTCGTAACCATTCCAATCCAGCGACTTTAAAAGGTGAGTCAGAATGTTTTAATGTGGGAATGGGGTATGAGTATCTTTTGTGTTGAATGAAAGTGGAATGGAAAAGTAAGATAGAAAGTTTTAATGTGTGGGTATTAGGGACGGGGATCTGATACAAAGAATGGTAGTGTGCTCTTTCAGAAGTCTGTAACACCTATTTGTTTTATTTTTGATAGTAAGTAAACTCATTAGAATTGCAATAGCTGCGTCATACCGGCAGGTTTCCTGGCAATGTTTATTTTTCTGGGTGTCTCATATGTGGGAAACCGTCAGAAATGGGTTAAAGATGAATCAAGAATTTCAAAAACATTTTAGGCCTGACAGGTCCTGCAAATACAGATGTGGAGAAGTTAGATTTTGAAGCACACACACACACACACATACACAGACACATCCAAGTACCCTATCTAGCTATCTAGACTTTCAAAAAAACAAAATGAGGGAAAAGTGATTGATTTCTCAAAAGTTTTTGACAATGATATTTCCATAGCTTATATAGTGATTTTGCTAGTGATTGAATTTAAAACAAATCTAGTTATGTAAAAGGTTGTTAAGATGGTATGCTGAATTTTTACCAAGTTCTGTTGCAAGAGTGGACACGTTACCCACTGCAAAGAAACAGACAGAAAGAAATAAGAAAAAAAATGCAGTGAACTTGGGCTATTGTTGCAAAGATAGTTGCTGAACTGTGACCATTCCTTATTCAGAAAATGGTATATTGAGCTTTAACCAATCATCTTTCATTTTTCAGCTGATGCAGTTCTGTGCACACTACCTCTGGGTGTTTTAAAGCAGTCAGTTATAGCCAACCAGAATGCTCCTCACACTGTCACATTCAGCCCTCCTTTGCCTCAGTGGAAGGTTGATGCGATCTCGAGACTAGGATTCGGAAATCTCAATAAGGTGATCATTGTTCGTCTTTTGTCTTTTGTTTCTTTGTCCTCTCTGTCTTCTTCTTCGACTTCCTCTCCCTTGTCCTCCTTGACCTCCTCCGCCTCCATCTTCATATAAAGTTTTTGTTTTAATTTTTTTATGAACTGTATCTACACTGTATTGGTAACATACTTTATACTAATTCCAGGTTGTTTTGTGTTTCGACCGGGTCTTCTGGGATCCAAACGCAAATCTCTTTGGACATGTGGGATCCACGACAGCAAGCAGAGGTTAGAGGATATAGATGTTGTTATGATTTTTAAGAAAGATATCAAAGCTGTGACTTTTTCTAAGTATTTTTTGAAGTTTTTGGTACTTAATTTTCCTTAATTATATTTTTTTCCTATTTACTTTTAAGAGACCTGTTTCATTTGTTTTATCGATGCTAAATTTAGAAGACTTTGAACGTATTATTGGGTTCAGTGTATTGGGAAGGGTTTGGAAATGCATTTTTTTAATGCAGTAATTTTATTTGTACAAAAGTACATGTCTGTGTCTTTAATGATTTGTTTATTCATCTTCTAAATGTAATGGCTTTCTTTCTGTTTGTCACAGGTGAGCTCTTTCTCTTCTGGTATTTGTACCGTGCTCCAGTACTCCTAGCACTGGTAGCAGGAGAAGCCGCAGCAATTATGGAAAATGTCAGTGATGATGTCATTGTTGGCCGTTGCATTGCTGTGCTGAAGGGAATCTTTGGCAACTCCTCTGTACCACAGGTAATGGATACTGGAGTGGATGGGGTTTCTTGATTAACCCTTTGGTATTGTTAATTTGATATATTTATTTTGTGTCACTCTGTTCATCATTCATGTACATTATGTATAGTTATTCATGTTGAACCCATTGATGCAGGGATGATAAAACTATATGCCATGCACACGCTGTGCATTTTGTTTATTGATTGTCTTTACACATAGATGGTTCCACAATTGTTTAATCACCAAGGAGTCAGAAAAAATGGTATATTATATGATTAATGGTAGTGTTAACAAATTAGCTTAGTCTGGCTTCTCACTACTTGGTCCTGGCCATAACAAAGAGGGTTTTACTTCCTGTCATTTCAGTTTTCAGATATTTAAACCTGACATTATGTGAGGTTCACTTGGATGTTTGTGAGTTTCTTTGTGTAGTGACCATTATTTATTAATTTACTGATATATTTATGGATTGATTTATATTCACTGCCATCTCCCACTCTCTTACTTCCAACAGCCTAAAGAAACGGTAGTGACTAGATGGCGTGCGGATCCATGGTCCAGGGGATCGTACTCTTTTGTCTCCACGGGGGCATCTGGCAATGACTACGACATCCTAGCCACACCCATCTCTCCGCACCAGGCCAATCAGAACCCACAGAATTCACAGAACTCGACTGATGTACCGTCTCCACCTCCGAGGTATGGAGCAGCTCCTTTGTGTGAAATTTTCTTCTTAAGTTTTATATATTTCTTCATTTTGTTTCATTGTATGTTTAAGAAATATGTTAATATTTGCTTAATCTATTTATGTTTTTTGTACTTATATAGACGATGTTATGTGAGTGTGTCTCAGTATTGGTAGCAGTCAGGGGGTTCTGTTGAAACTTGCCTTCTTTTTTTTCTTTTTCTTTTTTAACTATAGGGCCTTTGGCTCTTTTATTTGCCTTCTATTTTTTGTTAGATTCGTTTGATCTGTTGAGTTGTAGAGTTTGATTGGTGCAGCTTGTTCGTGAAATTACCTTGGTTTGTTCACGAATTGGGCGTTTAGTTTGTATTCCTCTGTATTGACCGTGTGGTTGTGTTGTTTTGTGTTGACTGTGTGGTTGTGTTGCTTGTCTCACGTGTTGGATGTGTAGCTTATATTCTTAATGTTTAAATGTATTGTCTGTTTTTCTTGTAGGTGGGGTGTATAGCTTGTTTTCTCTATGTTGGCTGGGTAGTCTGTGTTCTTGTACATTGGCTATTTGGTTATGTAGCGGTGTAGTTGGCTTTGTAGCTTGATGGGTATGTGGCTCTGTAGTTTTTTTGTATGTTGCTGGCCTTGTGGCCTTGCTGTTTGTTTTCTTGTGTGTTGGTTATGTGGCTAAGTAGTTTATTTTACTGTGTTATGCATTTGTGTAGTTTATTATGCAGTTGTGTAGATTGCAAAGTTGTGTTTAGGGCAAGATTTTTTTTCCTTTTTTTTTTAGAAAAAGATTGAATGAAAGAAAAATAAATTGGGTTAAACACAGATTGATGTTTTCATGAGTGTGTAAGATGGATAAAAAGGTAAGTTGCAGAAATAGGAAAACACAAACAACCAGAAAATGACCCTGTTTTTGTTAATTTTCAACAACCTAGTTCCTACACTACAACAATACATCACTACAACAATAAACTTAACCCTTTTTATCTTAGGTTCCTTGTAATGTAATGGGATTGATGACAACATGTCTTATCTTGATATATATTTATTTGATTAAAAAGGCATTATGCATTCTTTTCTTTGCTTCAGACTGTTCTTCGGAGGGGAGCACACCATCCGAAACTATCCTGCCACAGTCCATGGGGCCTTGCTCAGTGGTCTTCGCGAGGCAGGACGGATTGCAGATCAGTTCTTGGGTTGTCCTTACGCCGCCCCATCCTCACCTCCCACTAACGGCACTGCCAAGATCGAGACTTAGTGTTCCGGAAGGGGTGTATGTCTGAGCGGATTAGTAATTTAAAGGGGTGGGGGGGTCAGCTTTTCAGATCTTGTAATTGAGTGTTAGTTTTAATCTTCGCAAAGTCTAGTGGCATCTTCTTTTTTCTCTCTCTCTCTCTTCCTTTTTTTCTAGTAGGTTGTCTATTTAATTTGTTTCAGAGTCAGATGAATGATATTTAGTTTCTACTTTAAATTTCTTGCTTTAATGTCAACTTTGAAGCACACAAGTCAGTACTACATTAGCGGAATGATATACAAGCTGAGAGGGAGAAAAAAAGAAATAGGAGAAGAGAAGATTGCATTATCAATTAGTTTATTCTTGGAGTTTATACAGAAAACATTGAAATTAAATTATTTCAGAATGACATTGCACAATATCTACTGTGCCATTATATCAATATTGTGCTATTTTATATTCACACTACAAAACTAAGAAATAGATTTGAATAAAAAAGTTGTCACCATAAAAATAGTTTTGTATTTGGATGCTCTAACATTTTTAAAAGTTCATGTTCAAATTTCATAAAGTACTAATTAGAAGTCCAGTATTAATTTACATACATGTACATAGCCTCCTTTTGGTTAGTAGTAGGTGATAAAGGAGACCCTTAAGAAATCAGTGCATTTTCAGTGTAATAAGATTAGCATTTATACATGGTATCTTTGTTCAGGTGGTCCTTCATACAGGTACATTTATTTATATATTGTATGTGTGGAAATGTGCTTTAAATGTTCAAAAGAATGAGTGTTTTTGATAATTGTTGATTTGTGAAGAATTACTCTTCAGGTGTAACTATTCAGCCAAGTGTATTTAGTTATTTGCTAACTGAATTTTCATTCTAAACTTATTGATATCAAAACATCAAAGAAGTTTAGATATTATTTAAAAATACAAATCTTGCAAATCCGCAATACCCTTTTTCAAAATCCATTTTCACTTTTGGTATAAACATCGTATCCCTTCTACTTTTTGCTTTGTATTTATAACTACTCTGTTCTATAAGGTCGGCAATCTAGGTTCCATCCACATCTTCAAGTTCTTCATTTGACTCCTGAACAGCAATATCAGGCTAAAATTATATGTATTTACAAAAACAAATGGAGAAAGGTACAATCTTTTGACATCGTACAGTGAGTAAGGATGTCAAATTTAAGATAATGAATTTCTTGCTTTTAATATCCCTATTTTTTAAGCAATTAAGATGAAAAAAATAGTAAAAAAACAGTGTTTTGCCACATAATAACTGCTGTCTTTAAATTATTGTATTTTGTGTGGCAAGTCACTGATTATCTGGTCTAAAGCCAGAGAATGTAGTCAGTCCTTAATAAAAGGAAAAATCAAGAGCTGTAATTAATATCCTTTTTTATACCCACTTTATTTAACCATTCATTTTCCATATACAAGATTCTGGCAAACTTGCTGTATCAGAAACCTTTATATTTTTGTGAAGTAAAATCCATCATTAATTTCACTGCAGATGTTTTCATAGCTAGGATTCAGTGAAATATTAGAAGATTCTGAGACGAGATAGACGAAATGAAGGTGCTTGCCTCAATATGCTCAAACACTGTAAAGGAAATTAGACATGTCTCTAATGCTACATCTGCACACTTACCACTACTCATGTAGATTGTCTTTGATTTTGGGTTCATCACAGTGAATCAGTGTCATCTTGGAGGTATGAGAATTGATCACATATGACAGATTATCATAATGGGTCCACATTTGTATCCTAGGAAAATCCTTTTGAATGCCTGTATAGAGGTGTCTGCATTCACTCATATTCATGTGGAGTATATAATATCTAATATATTTCTGAATGTAAAATTTTATTAAGATATCTAACTGATCAAATGAAGTCTTTCCTAATGATTTATGCTACCTTGTCCTTTATTTATAGATATACATTTATTGGGTTGACTGAGCGGTCTGACTACTGACCACACA
>NC_091587.1:6413136-6415636 GCF_042767895.1 Penaeus vannamei | reverse complement strand
ACGTACCTGAAAGAAAATCACGATAAACAATGGAATTTCACAAAAAATGTTACCATTCTCACTGGTAAACTTGTATTATTTAAACATTATCATATCTCACTGATACGCTTGTATTAAATCATTCTTACTGGTAAACTTGTATTAATTAAACTTATATTATCATATCTCACTATCTCACTGATAAACTTGTATTAAATCAGTCTCACAGTAAACGTATTTTTTTCATTATCTTACACGTCTAAAACTGATATTTTCTAATATACACAAAGCTTTAAAAGACTTATTTACAGTCAGCTGATCGATTCTCTTTAAGGCAGGTCAATTAAGGTCAAATCATGGCACGGAAAAATAAAAGAAAATAGATAAATAGATGATAAAAGAATTGATAAAAAAATTGGTTACATATTTTGGGTGTAAAGAAGGAATAAGGAAGGAAGGAAAGAAGGAGGGAAGGAGGAAAGTAGGGAGGAAGAAATAAAGATGGAAGGAGGGAGGAAAGGAAGGAAAGGAAGGAAGGAAGGATGGAAGAAAGGAAGGAAAGGATGAATGAATGAATGAATGAAGGAAAGGGAAGGAAGGAAAGAGGGAAGGAAGGAAAGAAGGGGGGAAGAAGCAAGGATGGCAAGAAGGAGGAAAGGGAAGGAGGAAGGAAAGAAGGAAGTAAGGAAGGATGGAAGAAAGGAAGGAAAGAATGAATGAATGAATGAAGGAAGGAAGGAAAGAAGGAAGGAAGGAAAGAAGGAAGGAAGGAAAGAGTGAAGGAAGAAAAGAAGGGGGGAAGAAGCAAGGATGGAAAGAAGGAGGAAAGGGAAGGAGGAAGGAAAGAAGAGGAGGATAAGGAACAAAAGAAGGAAGGGAAGAAGGGAGGAAGGAAAGAAGGAAAAAAGGAGGAAGGACGAAACGAAGAAAGGTATGAAAGACAGAAGGAAAGTAGAAAGTAGAGAAGAAAGGATGGAAGTAGGTGGGAAGGAATGAAAGAGAGGAGAAGGAGAGAAAGAAAGAAAGGAAAGATGGAAGGAAGGAAAAAAGAAAGAAAAGAGGAAAGGGAAAAAGAGAAGTGGAAGGATCATACATATACATACATGGAAAAATAAACAAATATATATGTAAATAATTTAATTTAGCATTTTACCAATCTAAAGACATCTTTCACCTTGTCGCCTAAATCATTCTCATATTTCTGTTTATCTTGTATTACTCTGTTGGAGGGGAGAGGGGACACACACACACACACACACACACACACACACACACACACACACACACACACACACACACACACACACCCACACCCACACACATACACACACACACACACACATACACACCCACACCCACACCCACACACACACACATACACACCCACACCCACACCCACACACATACACACCCACACCCACACACACACACATACACACCCACACCCACACCCACACCCACACACATACACACCCACACCCACAAACCCACACACATACACACACACACTCACACACATACACCCACCCACACACATACACCCACCCACACACATACACACCCACACCCACACCCCCACACCCACGCACACACACACCCGCACACATATACATTCACATATCCACATGTATTGAAAGATAGATAAATAAATTGAGTGATAGGTATATAGATAGATATTTCACAAACCCAATGATGCTCCTTTGTTTAAAATCCCGCGCATACTCCACATACTTCAATGCTTGATGTAAAGTGTCGCTCCTGAAGTGACTTCCGCTTCAGTATGACCTCTTCAAGATTCCGCAGTCACTTGGTTATTGGTTATTTTCCCGTGCGGATATTTGATTGTGAATATTTGATTGTGAATATTTGGTTGTGGATAGTGGGGCGAATATTTGGTTGTGAATAGAGCTGCGAATATTTGGTCGTGGATATTTGGTTGTGAATATGTGGTTGTGGATAGTGGTGCGAATATTTGGTCGTGAATATTTGGTTGTGGATAGTGGTGCGAATATTTGGTGCGAATATTTGGTTGTGAATATTTGTTTGTGGTTGTGGCGAGCCTTGTCAAACATCGGCTTCGATACGTCCACCAACAAGTGTCCACGAATATATTATTTGTCCGCTCACTTTCACCATTTATTTACTTAATGTCCGCAACTTAATATCCGCACAACGAATATATCCGTGTGTCCACAACTTAATATCCGCACAACGAATATATCCGTGTGTCCACAACTTAATATCCGCACAACGAATATATCCGTGAACCGATATATCTAATTTCTCTCACACCGGTTTAAAAGGAGAGAAAGGGAGACGGATAAGGGGGTGGGAGGGGGGGGGGCATAATTACCCAGTAGAGTGCTTGAGTAGTTATCTAAGAATATTTTTTCGTAAACTATCTGTCTTATCTCCATCTTCTCCATCCCTTATCCACCAGAATAAAAAAAAATAAATACAAAAAACAGCACGAAAACAAAAACAAAAAAACAAGACGATGATAGATTACGGGCTTAAATAT
>NC_091587.1:6395160-6397660 GCF_042767895.1 Penaeus vannamei | reverse complement strand
AAGGGAACAGGCAAGGACAGACAATGGGAAACAGGTGGTTGTGATGGTGACAGATGGGAACAAGTGGTTGTGATGGTGACAGCTGGGAACAGGTGGTTGTGATGGTGACAGATGGGAACAAGTGGTTGTGATGGTGACAGATGGGAACAGGTGGTTGTGATGGTGACAGATGGGAACAGGTGGTTGTGATGGTGACAGAAGGGAACAGGTGGTTGTGATGGTGACAGGTGGGACCAGATGGTTGTGATGGTGACAGAAGGGAACAGGTGGTTGTGATAGTGACAGATGGGAACAGGTGGTTGTGATGGTGACAAGTAGGAACAGGTGGTTGTGATGGTGACAGATGGGAACAGGTGGTTGTGATGGTGACAGCTGGGAACAGGTGGTTGTGATGGTGACAGATGGGAACAGGTGGTTGTGATGGTGACAGATGGGAACAGGTGGTTGTGATGGTGACAAGTAGGAACAGGTGGTTGTGATGGTGACAGATGGGAACAGGTGGTTGTGATGGTGACAGATGGGAACAGGTGGTTGTGATGGTGACAGAAGGGAACAGGTGGTTGTGATGGTGACAGATGGGGCCAGATGGTTGTGATGGTGACAAGTAGGAACAGGTGGCTGTGATGGTAACAGGTGGGACCAGATGGTTGTGATGGTGACAGATGGTAACAGGTGGTTGTGATGGTGACAGATGGGACCAGGTGGTGACTTGCACAAGCAAAAGGTTCAGAAAAGTGGTTCATTGCCGTGGGAAAGATCAGGGAGCAATTGTCATCATTTTCATCGTCATCATCATTATCACCTTACTTTATTATTGTCTATCATTATTTCATTACTACATTCATGATGATGATGATGATGATGTTTATGATGGTGTTTATGATGATGATATGATGATGGTGGTGATGATAATGATGATGATGATGATGATGATGATGATGATGATGATGATGATGATGTGATGATGATGGTGGTGGTGATGATATAATGGTGATGATGATATAATGGTGATGATTATGATTTTATGATATGATGATTTAAAGAGTTAAAGAAATAATGACAGTGTTAATGATAGTAAGAATAACAGTGATAATGACATAACAATAATAATAGATAACAATAAAGAGAGTAATGATGAAAAAAATCCTGAATTTCGTCATCATCACTCATTCCAAATGCGCTTTCTGACAGTCATTTTACTTCGAAGTTTAAAGTGTCTCTTCTTTCGCTTGTAAGATGTTCTCTCATGTCTTTTTTTCTTGTCTCTTCTCCTTATTCTTGGTTTTGTTTTTTCTTTTTTTTTTCTTTCGTTTTTCTTTCTCTCCTTCTTCTCTGCCTCTCTTCTCTTCTCTTTTTTCTTCTGCTTTCTTTCTTGTTCTCTTTTCTTCCCTTTTCCCTTTCATTCTTTGTTTCGTCATCTTCATTTCTCGCCTTCTTCTCTTCTCTTTATTAAGACTTTTTTTTTGTTTTTTTCTTTTTCTCTTTTACATTTTCTACTTATTTCTCTATTCTGAGATATTTTTTTCAATCTCCTTGTTTGTCCCCTTCTTTCCTTTATTTTTTCTTTCCTTTCTTTGTCTTTTTCAATCTATTTCGTCTACTAATTTCCTCGATTTTCTCTGTCTAATCTCTTTTCTTCGATTTTCTCTATCTCCTCTCTTTTCTTCTGCTTCTTTATCTCTTTACTTCTTTACCTCTGCTTCCTCGTCCTTCTCATATCCTTCAATGCCTCTTCCTCCTCTTTCTCTCCTTTCCTCCCTCCCTCCTCCTCCTTTATTCTCTCCTCCTCCTCCTCTTCTATTAATTCCCCCTCCTCCTTCTCCTCTCCTTCCTCCTCCTCCTCCTCTTCAGGCCTCCTTCCCCATCACCTTCTTCAAGTCTCTTCCCTCCTCCTCCTTCTCTTCCTTTCCTCCTCCCTCCTCCTCCTCTTCTAGTTCCCTTCTCTCCTTCTATTCCTCCCCATCCTCCTCTTCTCTCCTTTCCCCTCTTCCTCTTTCTCCATCTACTCTACAATCCTTCCCCTCCCCATTACATGATTTTTCTCCTCCTCCTCCCCACCTCCCCCATCCTCCCCCTCCATCCCTAATCCCCTCCCTACTCTCCCTCCCCCATCTAACCCCCTATCTCCCCGCCTGAGAGCTCCTTTCTCCCCAACATCCCCTCCCCTCTCGCTTCTTCCCTTTTTCTTTCCCCAACCATCTCCTCTTCCCCTCAATTTCATGTTCTCAATCTTTCCCCACTCCCTTGCTCTCTCGTTCCCCTTCCTCCCTTCCCCCTTTCTTCCTTCCTTCCTCCCTAACCCCCCTTTTCTCCTTCCTTCCCAAACCCCCTTACACTCCACCCATCCTCACCTCCTCCTCTTTCCTCCCGAAAACCCAATCACCTCCACCTTTCTCCTTCCCTTCCCCTCCCTCTTTCCTCCCACTCCTCACAACCTCCACTCCCTCCTCCACCCCCACGTTCACTCTTCCTTCCCTCCCTTTCTCTTATATTCTCCTCA
>NC_091587.1:6387660-6392660 GCF_042767895.1 Penaeus vannamei | reverse complement strand
ATGGGTGGATGGATGGGTGGATGTGGGTGAGGGTGTGGATGAGGAGGTAGATGGATATGGGGATGAGGATGTGAATATGTGGATGTGGATGTGAATGGATGGGTGGATGTGAATATGTGAATGTATGGGCAGAGAGGATGTGAATGGACGTTCGGATGTGGATGTGAATGAAGATGTGGATGTGGAGGTGGATGGATATAGGGATAAGGATGTGGATGTGAATGGATTTGTGGATGTGGATGAGGAGGTGGATGGATATGTGGATGTGGGTGAGGGTATGGATGGGGAGGTGGATGGATATGGATATGTGGATGAGGATGTGGATGAATATGCGGATGTGAATATGTAGATGAGGATGTGTGAATGGACGCTCGGATGTGGATCTGAATGAAGATGTGGATGGATGGGTGGAATGTGAGGACAATGGATATGTGTATATGGGTGAGGAGGTGGGTGGATATGTGGATGAGGATGGATATGTGGATGTGGATGTGAATGTGGATGGATATGGGGATGAGGATGTGAATGGACGCTCAGATGTGGATGTGAATGAATATGTTGATGAGGATGTGGATGTGAATGGATATGTGGATATGGATGAGGAAAAGGCTGGATATGTGGATGAGGATGTGAATGGACGCTCAGATGTGGATGTGAATGAATAGTTTAAATATGGAATAATCGATATTTATAGGATATGGATATGAATGTAAAAAAAAAGAAAGAAAAAGTAGGATGAAAACGAAGATATAAAATGTAATTCAAAACTTGGCTGGATACGTAAATATTTTTTTTTTTTTTTTGTGGATGTGAAAGAATGTTAAGAAATGTAAATAAAAGTCTAAATGTGAATTAAAAAATAAAAAAATCAAATTAATCTAAATAAAAGTTTAGATGTGGATAATAAAAAAACTTCGTCAGAATGTGGATGTGGATATTTGAATGTTCTTAGTAACAAAGAGAAAAAGAGAGAGACAAATAAACACTTTTGGATATTTCTTTTAACTTTATAAAACAGGAATATTGAAAGACAGAGGTTAACGTTAAATCATTTAAGATTTTTTCCACCAATCTTTTTTTTTTCTTTACTTACGAAAATAAGAACAAGTAAAGATACGAAAAAGGAGGGAAAGAGAAGGTGAGGATGAAGAAGAGGGGGAGGGAGAGAAGGAGAAGAAGACGAAGGAGGAGGAAGAGAGAAAAAAAAAACTAAAAAAAGAAGAAAAAGAAAAAGAAGTAGAAAGGAAGAAGAGGAAGAGGAGGAGGAGGAGGAGGAGGAAGAGAGAAAAAAAAGAAGAAAAAAAAAGAAGTAGAAAGGAAGAAGAGGAGGAAGAAGAGGAAAAGGTCTATAGAAAAGAACGAATGAGAAAAAGAAAGAAAGAAAGAAAAAACTTCCTTATGTCTTCTTCCTCTCATTCTCTCTATTCCTCCTTTATTCAAACCTCTTTAGCTCTTACGTAAAAAAAACTCCCCCCTTTCTCACATCTCTATCTTTCCTCTTATTCATTCTTTCCTTTTATTCGTTATCTCCTTTTATTCATCCTCTTCTTTCATCCATCTTCTCCTTTCATTCATTCTTTTCATCTATCCTCCCCTTTTATTCAGTCTCTCCATTCATCCATCCCCTCTTTTCACGCATTCTCTTATTCCTCCATCTTCTTCTTCCTTCTTTTCATTCATTATCTCCTTTCATCCATCCTCCCCTTTCATCCAATCTCTCATTTCATTCATCTTCTCCTTCCATTCATCCGCTATCTCTTTTCATTCATTATCTCATTCATTATCTCCTTTTATCCATCCTCCTCTTTCATCCAATCTCTCCTTTCACATTCATCCTCCCCTTTCATGCATTCTCTTATTCCTCCATCATCCATCCTTCCATTGATCCACTATCTCTTTTCATTCATTATCTCATTCATTATCTCCTTTTATCCATACTCCTCTTTCATCCAATCTCTCCTTTCATTCATCCTCCGCTTCCATGCATTCTCTTCATCATCCATCATCTATCCTTCCATTCATCCACTATCGCTTTTCAATCATTATCTCATTTTATCCATCCTCCCCTTTCATTGTCATTCATTATCTCCTTTTATCCATCCTCCCCTGTCATCCAATCTCTCCTTTCATTCATCCTTCTTTCAAAAAAAGAAAGAAAAAAAAAGAAAAAAAAAATTAAAAACATCTTTACATTTTCTTACGACTTCCTAGTGGCGTCTCCCCCTTAACCCTTAGGCATCTCGGCCATTCATTATCACGTCTGTCAAGATCATGTCTGTTACATGTCAGTCTCGGGTCACGTGGTCTTGGGTGTCTCCGGCGAGAGAGAAGAGGGGAAAAGGGCGAAGGGGGTAGGGGGGGAGTGAAGGGGTGGGGGTTGGGGGTTTGGGTAAGTTTGGAAATGGGGATTTGGGAGGTTGGTGGATGAGGGGGAGAGGGTGTGTGGATGGAAATATGTGTACACACACACAAACACAAACACACGCACACACACACACACACACACACACACACACACACACACACACACACACACACACACACACACACACACACACACACACACACACACACACACACTCACACACACACACGCACATGCACACACAATACACATACTACATACACACACATACAACATGATATACATATTATATACATATACATATAGATACATATATATATATATATATATATATATATATATATATATATATATATATATATATATATATATATATATATATATATATATATATATATATATATATATATATATATATAAATATATATATATATATATATATAGATATATATATATATATATATATATATATATATATATATATATATATATATATATATATATATATATATATATTATATACATATACATACTTACATATATATATATCTGTAATCATGTATATCAATCACTCAATACTTCTCTCATTTGCACAGTATTTATTTCCCTTTCCAGCCGCAACTTCCTTTGTTGATAATAAGGTTTACAACAGGCGGCCATCTGTGTCAGTTACTCAAACACGAGGCTGAGTTATGGGTGAGAGAACCTCTTCAGATCCTGTGGCTGAGGGAGAGGGAGAGGGAGAGGGGGAGGGAGAGGGAGAGGGGGAAGGTGAGGGGGAAGGTGAGGGTGAGGGAGAGGGAGGGAGAGGGGGATGGAGAGGGGGGAGGGAGAGGGAGAGAGGAGAGGGAGAGGGAGGGGGAGGGTGAAGGTGGGGGGAGGGGGAGGGAAGGTGAGGGGGAGGGGGAGGGAGAGGTGAGAGGGAGAGGGGGATAGGGATAGGGAGAGGGAGATAAGGATGAGAGAGGAGAGGAGAGGGATAGAGGGAGGGGGGAGAGGGAGAGGAGGAGGAGAGGGAGGAAGGAGGAGAGGGAGGAGAAAGGGAGAAAGGGAGAGAGGAGAGGGAGGAAGGAGATAGGGAGAGGGGAAAGGGAGAGGGGAGGGGGAGGAGGAGAGGGAGAGGGGAGAGGGGATAGGGAGAGGAGAGAGGGGGAGGGAGGAGGAGGGAGAGGGGGAGGGAAGAGGAGAGGAGCAGACGGGGAGGGGGAAGGGGAGAGGGCGGATAGGAGAGGGAGGCGAGGGAGGGGGAGGGAGAGGGAGAGGATATAAGGAGGGATGAGGGAGAGGGAGAGGGAGGGAGAGGGGGATGAGAGGGGAGGGAGAGGGAGGAGGGGGATAGTGAGAGGGAGGGGGAGAGAGGAGGAGGAGATAGTGAGGGAGGAGAGGGAGAGGGAGGTGGGAGAGGGAGGAGGGAGAGGGAGGGGGGAGAGGGAGAGGGTGAGGGAGGGGGAGAGGGTGAGGGGGAGAAGGGAGGGAGGGAGAGGGAGAGAGGAGGGAGGAGAGGGAGGGGGAGAGGGAGAGGGAGAGGGAGAGAGGGAGAGGGAGGGAGGAGAGGAGGAGAAGGGAGAGGGTGAGGGAGAGGGAGAAGGGGGATGGAGGGAGAAGGGGATGCAGAGGGGAGGGGGAGGGGGAGGGAGGGGGAGGGGGAGGGGAGGAGAGAGAGAAAGGGAGACAGAAGAGACAGAAAGGGTGAAACGGATAGGGAGAGAGAGAGCAAAGAGATGAATCAAGAAGAAGAGACTTTGAGAAGAATGAAAGGAAGAAAACCAAGAGAAAGAACACGAAAAAGAGAAATTAGGAGAAGAAAAGCGAAAGAAAATTAAAAAAACAGAGAGAAAAAGGAAAAACTAAGAAAGAGAGACAGAGAAAGGTAAAGAAAGAACGACAGGAATAGAAACAAAAACAAGAAAGCAAGAGGCAAACAAACCGAAGTAAAAAAGAAAAGATAAAAAAATATTAACGAAAATGCTGAAACAAAAACTCTTCGTCTATATTATCTATACGTATTCACACTGAATTTCTGAAGCCTCCTGAAACCAGTTTAAAAACTCCTGAAACCTGATACCTCCGTGAAACCTCATGAAGCCGCATTGAAAGCTCCTCCTGAAACCCTCTTTAAACCTCCTTGAAACCTTTTTAAACCTTTTGAAATCTCCCCCTGAAACCTTCTTGAAACCTGAAAGCTCCAGAGAATCTCTTGAAAAATTTTTGAAACCTCTATGCAACCTCCTGAAACCCCATGAAACCCGAAACCTCTGTGCGACCTCCTGAAACCTCCTTGAAACCCGAAACCTCTATGAAACCTCCTGAAACCTCCCTTTCTCTCTGGCCAAGGCTTCCTCCTTGTATTTCGTTACTAAGCACGAACACAGCGCCAGCTCTCTGTTAGGAAAGCGGTGCAATAAGGTTCATTATCGCGTAATATTCACTTGGCAATTTGCGTTCAATTATGGACATGTTCGTTAGTCCTTCAAATGCGTTCGTTCTGTTTTTCTTCTATTCTATTATTTCAGTTTATTTCGTTTCTTAGGGATCATGTTCTTGGAAGAAAAAGAAGGAAGAAAATGGTGTGTTCTTGGAAATTCTGTGTTGATAAAGACGGGATTTTTCAAGATTCTAAAACTCTGTAAGTTTA
>NC_091587.1:6357773-6359660 GCF_042767895.1 Penaeus vannamei | reverse complement strand
CCTGCTGAAGGAGCGGGGGCGCGGCGGCAGCGCCCGCGGCGCCGGCGGGGGAGCGCGCAGGAAGCGCTCGGCGCTGTTCATCCCGCCCTCCGACCCCAGCACGGAGGTGAGCATCTGCAAGTTCAAGTTCACGGGCGGCCCGAACCCCATCCTGGAGGAGAAGAAAATGGTGAGCGTGGACGCGGGCGGGACGCTGCGCTACTTCAGCGGCGGCGAGCGCGGCGTGGCGCGGGACCCGCGGGCGGCGGCCGCCCACGTCAAGCTCTCGGGGAAGCTGCTCGACAACATCTCCAAGTGCGAGACGGACGTCAAGAAGATCCGGCTGGAGAGCGACACGGAGGACACGTGCAGCCTGTCGGGGCGGGGCAGCGCCACCACCTCGCCCGTGGCCACGCTGGAGCGGGGCATGCAGCCGCCCATGCTGGCGCCGCCCATGGAGGACTCGCCCAAGCGGAAGCGCCGCTCCAAGAAGTCGTCGGTGCGCGAGAAGCTGGAGCAGACGCTGCGCGAGCGCGGCCTGCTCATCCAGACGCAGCAGGTGGAGTCGGCCGAGGGTGCCACCTACTGCAAGTTCCGTCAGCTGCGCAAGTTCACCCGCTACCTCTTCCGCAGCTGGAAGGACTATCTCCCCGGCCAGCTGCAGGAGGGGGGAGTCCCGCTGGACGGCTACAGCGACCCTCGCCACCCAGCCTTCCCCCACCACCTGGCCCGCGGCCCCCCCACCCCCGACCACCGCTGACCTCCCGCGCGCCCCTGACCCCCTCGCGCGCGGGCGGCGCTCCGCCACCTCAGCCTACCTGGGCATTTACACTTCTCTCATAAGACGGGCTGCTTGTGGGTGGTGGCTGCAGACCCTCCTCCTCGTTCTCCTTCTCCTCTTCCTCCTTCTTCCTCTCCTCCTCCTCCTCCTCCCTCTCCTCCTCTCGACCCCAGGTTGTGACGCACAAAGTACAAGGTCCTCTACTCATTAGCCAGAGAGCACAGGCTGCTCGCCCTCTCCGACGACCCGACGCGAACGCCGAAGCACGCGTGACGCTTCGAGTCGCCAAGCCATGGAATCACTCCCCTGAAATCTGAAAGCTTCAGGTCTGATTTCCTCCCTCGTGAATGGGTGAAGCGTGACCCCCTCTTATCCCCCTCCTCCTCCTCCTCTCCCTTCCTTCCTCTTTCCTCTTCCCTCTTTATACGCTCGCCAACAAGAGTGAATCGGGATGAACTTTTAAGTTATACCAAGAGGGAAAATAATGAATGAATTATTCTCCTATCTCTCCCCCTTTTCCCCCATCTATCCATTCGTTTTCTATATAATGCATTTTACCCTGAATGGAATGTCTTTCCCTCTTTTTTCCCCAATATTCCCCTCATATCACCTTCTCATCACCCTTTTTCTGGGGGAAAATAATATGTCCTTTTTTCGTGGTCCAAAGAGGTTGTTCTGTGAACGGGAACCTCACACCTTGATGAGGAGATGAGGACTTCCATGTATAAAAAAGAATAGTTTGACATAGTTAGTCTGTACATACAAGTTTAATATCAACGATAAGTGTCAAGTCTCCGCCCAGAGCTCCTGACGAGTGTTTATCTCGTGACACTTTTTTTTTGCACTTTTTGTCCCTCCTTTCGTCCCCTCCCTCCCTCCTCTCCCTCCCATAACCCACTAGGATCTCTCCTTCGTCAGACAAACACAACTGCGTCTCTCTCTCTCTCTCTCTCTCTCTCTCTCTCTCTCTCTCTCTCTCTCTCTCTCTCTCTCTCTTTACGTATCTCTCTTCTACCCCCTTTCATCTCTACTTCGCCTTTTCTATCCCTAACGTGATGTTGTTCCCCCTTTCAACAACCTCTCCCTTCCCACATCAAGTCTGCCTTTGGGTATGTCTCAGAAAAAAC
>NC_091587.1:6295273-6297773 GCF_042767895.1 Penaeus vannamei | reverse complement strand
GGGGATAGGGAGGAGGGTAGGGGGGTAGGGGGTAAGGATGGAGGGTGGAGGGGAGGGAGGAGGGGTTAAGTGGGGGTGGGGGTAGGGGGTAGGGTGGAGGGGAGGGAGGAGGGGTCAGGAGGGGGTGGGGAGTGGGGGTGGGGGTAGGATGGAGGGGATAAGAGGGGGGTCGGGAGGAGGGGTTAAGAGGGGGGAAGGGGGTAGGGTGGAGGGAGGAGGGGTTGAGAGGGGGTAGGGGTATGATGGAGGGGAGGGAGGAGGGGCTAAGAAGGGTAGTAGGGGGTAGGGGGTAGGATGGAGGGGAGGGAGGAGGGGCTAAGAAGGGTAGTAGGGGGGTAGGGGGGTAGGATGGAGGGGAGGGAGGAGGGGTAGGGGGTAAGGTGGAGGGGTAAAGAGGGGGGGTAGGGTGGAGGGGAGGGAGGAGGGGTTAAGAGGGGGTAGGGGGGTAGGGTGGAGGGGTTAAGAGGGGGGGTTGGGGGGTAGGGTGGAGGGGAGGGAGGAGGGGTTAAAAAGGGGTAGGTGGTAGGGTGGAGGGGAGGGGGATGGAGGGGTTAAAAGGGGGGGTAGGGGGTAGGATGGAGGGGTTAAGAGGGGGTAGGTAGGGGGTTGGATGGTGGGGTTTAAAGGGGGGTAGGAGGTAGGGTGGAGGGAGGGAGGAGGGATAGGGGGGTGGGATGGAGGGGTTAAGAGGGGGCTAGAGGGATATGATGGGAGACAGGGAGGGAGGGGCCAAGAAGGGGTGAGGGGGAGGAGATAGTGGGGGGTTGGGGTGAGGGGGAGGAGGTGCGAAGAGGGAGGTAGAGGTGAGGAGGTAGGATGGGAAGGGGGAGGGGGATAAGGAAGACAGGATTAAGAGAATGGATGAAGGAGGAGGGAGGGGGTGAGGGAGAAGGAGGAAGGGAGGGGGTGAGAGAGGACGTAGTACGGGGGAGGGGGAGGGGAGGGGTTGTTACGGAGAGGGAGGAAGAGGGAAGGAAGGAGAAGATAAATATGGGTGAAGAATAAAAGAAAAGGAGAGGAAATAGCAAGGGGAAGAGAAGAAGAGGGGAAGATGGAAGGGAAAGAGAGAGAGAGAGAGAGAGAGAGAGAGAGAGAGAGAGGAAAAGGGGAAAGGAGAGGAGGGAAAAGAAAATAGAGAAAAGGAATGAGGGAGGAAAGGAAGAGGGGAAGGAAAAAAGAGAAAGAGGAGGAGAGGGGAGAAAAAAAGGGGGGGATATAGTAGGAGAGAGGGAAAGGGGAAATGTAAGACTAAAAGGGGGATGGGGAAAAGGGGAACAGAGAGAGGGGAAAGGGAGAGACTGAAGGGGGGAGAGGGAAAAAGAGAGAGGGAGGGAGGGAAGGGAAAAGAGAGAAGGAGAGTGAGGATAAAGAGAGGGAGAGATGGGAAAAGAGAGAGAGGGAGGGAGGGAAGGGAAAGCGAGAAGGAGAGAGAGGATAAAGAGAGAGGGAGAGATGGGAAAAGAGAGAGAGGGAGAGGAGGAAAAGAAAGAGAGAGAGAAGGTAAAAATGAGGGAAGAAAAAGAGGAGGGGGGCACTGGGAGAGGGGGAGATAAGAGGAAACGAAAAGAAAGATAGAGGGGAAACAAGGTGCCAAACAATGGTTTCCAAACGATTCTGTAAACAAAATAAAAACAGAAAAGGGAGAGAGGAAAAGGAGTAGGAAAATAATTTACTTAAAGATTGAGGCGATTCCCCCCCCACCTGTCCCCCTCTCGCTCTCTTACCACCCCCTCCCCCACCCTCTTACCCTCCCCCCTCTCCCTCCCCCTCCCTCTCGCTCTCTTACCACACCCCCTCCTCCACCCTCTAACCCTCCCTCCCCCTCCCCCCTCTCAGCTCTCTTACCACCCCCTCCCCCACCCTCTAACCCTCCTCCCCCTCCCCCTCCCTCTCGCTCTCTTACCACACTCCCTCTCCCCCACCCTCTTACCCTCCCCCTCCCCCTCCCCTCTCGCTCTCTTACCACACCCTCTCCCCCTCCCTCTTACCCTCCCCCTCCCCTCCCCCTCCCCTCTCGCTCTCTTACCACACCCCTCCCCCACCCTCTTACCCTCCCCCTCTCCCTCTCCCTCCCCTCCCCTCTCGCTCTCTTACCCCCCTCCCCACCCTCTTACCCTCCCTCCCCCTCCCCCTCCCCCCACCCTCTAACCCTCCCTCCCCCTCCCCCTCCCCTCTCGCTCTCTTACCACACCCCCTCCCCACCCTCTAACCCTCCCTCCCCTCCCCCTCCCCCTCCCTCCCTCCCCCTCCCCCCTCGCTCTCTTACCACACCCCCTCCTCCCACCCTCTAACCCTCCCTCCCCTCCCCCTCACCTCTCGCTCTCTTACCACCCCCCTCCTCCACCCTCTAACCCTCCCTCACCCTCCCCTCCCCCCTCTCGCTCTCTTACCACACCCCTCCCCCACCCTCTAACCCTCCCTCCCTCTCCCCCTCCCCCTCCCCTCTCGCTCTCTTACCACACCCCCTCCCCCTCCCTCTCCTCCCTCCCTCTCCCTCCCC
>NC_091587.1:6265273-6267773 GCF_042767895.1 Penaeus vannamei | reverse complement strand
AGGGAGAGGGGAGGAGGAAGGGAAATGGGGGGCCTGGAGGGGTAAGGGGAGGGGAGGAGGAGGGGAAGTGGGGGGGTCTGGAGGGGAAGAGGGGAGGGGGAGGGATGGAGAAGGAGGCCAGGGTACGAGGGGAGGATGGGAGGAGGAAGGGGGAAAGGAAGGAGAGGGGGTTATGCAGGCGAATTCCCCCGGGGTTCGAAAGGCTTTTGGTTCAAACGGCGGTCTTTAGGGTTCGTTTGTGGGTTCGCGCCGGGTTCGAACCTCTCGGGACGGAAAGAATCTTGGCTCGGGAATATTTTACTAATTTTTTTTCCATATTTTGAAATACAGTTCATTTTCTTCACTTTCTCTTATCCTTTTTTAAGATACGGTTCTTGGAGTAAGATTTTTTCATTTTCTCGTTTTCTTTTACTTTCTTTCATATATAATTTTTTGACATGGGATTTTTATTTTCCCATTTTCTCTTATCATATATATATATATATATATATATATATATATATATATATATATATTATAATTCTTTACAAGGGATTTTCCTTTCTCCCATTTTCTTTATAACTTTTTTCCCATATTTTCTTTAACTTAAAAAAACTGTTATGAGCGAATTTGTCCGCCTCCCCCCCCCCCCCCCCGATTCCCCGTGATCTAGAAAGTGAAAAACGAAAAAAATGAAATAAATAAATTAATTAATAAAATTGAAGGAAGGAACAACAACGAAAAGGAGAAAGAAAAAATATTAATAGATAAATAAGTGAATAATAGTAATATAATAATAAAAAAATAGTGATAAGGAAAAATTAATAGCATCATCAACAACAACAAATATATATCCAATTATACTATCTCGAAAAAAAATCTACCCAGTTACCCAATCAAAAAAACAACAACAACAACAACACCCACTCATCCCATCTCAAAAAAAAGAAAAGAAAAGAAAAAACGTAGAAAAAAAAGATAGCAAAAAAGAAAGAAAAAGAAAAGACGTATCAAAAAAGAAGAAAAAAAAGAAAAACGGAAAAAAGAAGGAAAAAAGGAGAGCAAAAAAGAAAAAAATAAGAAAAATAAAAAAGAAAGAGAAAGAGAGTGAGAAAGAAAACGAAAAAGAAGAAGAAGAAAAAAAAGAAAAAAAAAAAGAACGTAGCTCGCCGGGTGCTGTAGCTCACTGATCGGCAAACAAGCTCTCCTCATCCTCATCACTCTCCTTGCCTCATATTTCTCCTCATGGACCCGGCTTCGATGGCGGACCCGTGTCGAGGTGAGCGGAGAGGCTTTCAAAAAAAAAAAAAAAAAAAAAAAAAAAAAAAAAAAAAAAAAAAAAAAGATAGGAAAAAGAGGGGGGGGGGGAGGATAATAATAGAAATAAAGGAGGAGGCGGAGGAGGAGGAGGAGGAGGAGAAGAAAAGGTTTTTGCTGTTTGGGAAATGTACCTTGAGATCATTGGTTCTCAAATGGTTTCAGAAAGAGAGAGAAACGAAAAAAAAAAAAAAAAAAATGAGGAAGAGGATGAGGAGGGGAGAGGTAAGAGGACTGGGGATGGGGGAGGGGAAGGAGGAGGAAGAGGGGAGAGCAAGAGGACTGGGGTGGGGGAGAGGAAGGAGGAGGAGGAAGAGGAGGAGGAGGAGGATGGGGGGGGGGGACTGGGGATGGGGGAGAGGAAGGAGGAGGAAGAGGGGAGAGCAAGAGGACTGGGGTGGGGGAGAGGAAGGAGGAGGAGGAAGAGGAGGAGGAGGAGGATGGGGGGGGGGGGACTGGGGATGGGGGAGAGGAAGGAGGAGGAAGAGGGGAGAGCAAGAGGACTGGGGTGGGGGAGAGGAAGGAGGAGGAGGAAGAGGAGGAGGAGGAGGATGGGGGGGGGGGGACTGGGGATGGGGGAGAGGAAGGAGGAGGAAGAGGGGAGAGCAAGAGGACTGGGGTGGGGGAGAGGAAGGAGGAGGAGGAAGAGGAGGAGGAGGAGGATGGGGGGGGGGACTGGGGATGGGGGAGAGGAAGGAGGAGGAAGAGGGGAGAGCAAGAGGACTGGGGTGGGGGAGAGGAAGGAGGAGGAGGAAGAGGAGGAGGAGGAGGATGGGGGGGGGGCTGGGGATGGGGGAGAGGAAGGAGGAGGAAGAGGGGAGAGCAAGAGGACTGGGGTGGGGGAGAGGAAGGAGGAGGAGGAAGAGGAGGAGGAGGAGGATGGGGGGGGGGGACTGGGGATGGGGGAGAGGAAGGAGGAGGAAGAGGGGAGAGCAAGAGGACTGGGGTGGGGGAGAGGAAGGAGGAGGAGGAAGAGGAGGAGGAGGAGGATGGGGGGGGGGCTGGGGATGGGGGAGAGGAAGGAGGAGGAAGAGGGGAGAGCAAGAGGACTGGGGTGGGGGAGAGGAAGGAGGAGGAGGAAGAGGAGGAGGAGGAGGATGGGGGGGGGGGGGGACTGGGGATGGGGGAGAGGAAGGAGGAGGAAGAGGGGAGAGCAAGAGGACTGGGGTGGGGGAGAGGAAGGAGGAGGAGGAAGAGGAGGAGG
>NC_091587.1:6250273-6255273 GCF_042767895.1 Penaeus vannamei | reverse complement strand
AAAGAGAGGGAGAGAGGGAGAGGGAGTGAAAGGGAGAGAGAGGGAAAGGGAGCGAGAGAGAGAGAGAGAGAGAGAGAGAGAGAGTGGAAGGGAGAGAGAGGGAGAGGGAGAGAGACAAGAGAGAGAGAAAGAGAGGGAGTGGAAGGGAGAGAGAGGGAGAGGGAGCGAGAAAAAGAGAGAGAAATAGAGAGAGTGGAAGGGAGAGAGAGGTAGAGGGAGCGAGAAAGAGAGAAAGAGAGGGAGAGAGGGAGAGGGAGCGAGAGAGAGAGAGAGATAGTGAAAGGGAGAGAGAGGGAAAGGGAGCGAGAGGGAGAGAGAGGGAGCGAGAAAGAGAGAGAGAGAGAGAGTGGAAGGGAAAGAGAGGGAGAGAGAGAGAGAGAGAGAGAGAGAGAGAGAGAGAGAGAGAGAGAGAGAGAGAGAGATTGATTTTATTAAAAAAAGCCAAGGAAAGATGTCCAAGCATCTACCCAATTTGGCTGAACCTATATTGACTTTAGGGCCAAAGTCAAACATTAAATATACATGCCTGAAGGGTTGCACCTTAGTGTTCGCCTTATTGGTTAACTATCTAATAACTTAAAAAAAAAAAAAAAAAAGGATTTTACAAAAATTGAACAGTGTTTCCTTAAATCTTAATGTTGATGTCAAGTTCTAGTCCAGGTTGTAGAGGGTTGAACCGGTGTCCAAAGACCACTAAAAACATTATTTCCTGGAACTGTACTTGCTGAGCAAAATGCTGCTGCATCATGAGCATCATTTGTTCTATCTTCTGCATCAATATTTGCAGTAGTTCCCGTTTTTTCCTGTGGTGTAGGGGTCGGCGCTGGCACTGAAGCAGGTGTATAAACTGGAACTGCTGTATGTGCTGAAACATGTGTTGTAGATGTCGAAAGCGATGTCGATGTCAAAGCAGGTTCTGAATACGATGCCAAGGTAGCAGGAGCTGACACTGGCACTGAAGGGGCTGAGGCAGACCTTGAAGCTGGCGCTGGAGTAGGAGCTGACACTGGCACTGAAGGGGCTGAAGTAGACCTTGAGGCTGGCGCTGGAGCAGGAGCTGACACTGGCACCGAAGGGGTTGAGGCAGACCTTGAGGCTGGCGCTGGAGTAGGAGCTGACACTGGCACTGAAGGGGCTGAGGCAGACCTTGAGGCTGGCGCTGGAGCAGGAGCTGACACTGGCACCGAAGGGGCTGAGGCAGACCTTGAGGCTGGCACTGGAGCAGGAGCTGACACTGGCACCGAAGGGGCTGAGGCTGACCTTGAGGCTGGCACTGGAGCAGGAGCTGACACTGGCACCGAAGGGGCTGAGGCAGACCTTGAGGCTGGCACTGGAGCAGGAGCTGACACTGGCACCGAAGGGGCTGAGGCAGACCTTGAGGCTGGCACTGGAGCAGGAGCTGACACTGGCACCGAAGGGGCTGAGGCTGACCTTGAGGCTGGCACTGGAGCAGGAGCTGACACTGGCACCGAAGGGGCTGAGGCAGACCTTGAGGCTGGCGCTGGAGTAAGAGCTGACACTGGCACCGAAGGGGCTGAGGCAGACCTTGAGGCTGGCACTGGAGTAGGAGCTGAAGCTGGCACTGAACGGGCTGAGGCAGACCTTGAGGCTGGCGCTGGAGTAGGAGCTGAAGCTGGCACCGAAGGGGCTGAGGCAGACCTTGAGGCTGGCACTGGAGCAGGAGCTGACACTGGCACTGACGGGATTGAGGCAGACCTTGAGGCTGGCGCTGGAGCAGGAGCAGAAGCTGGCACTGAATGGGCTGAGGCAGAGCTTGAGGCTGGCGCTGGAGCAGGAGCTGACACTGGCACCGAAGGGGCTGAGGCAGACCTTGAGGCTGGCGCTGGAGTAGGAGCTGACACTGGCACTGACGGGATTGAGGCAGACCTTGAGGCTGGCGCTGGAGCAGGAGCAGAAGCTGGCACTGAAGGGGCTGAGGCAGAGCTTGAGGCTGGCGCTGGAGCAGGAGCTGACACTGGCACCGAAGGGGCTGAGGCAGACCTTGAGGCTGGCGCTGGAGCAGGAGCTGACACTGGCACTGAAGGGGCTGAGGCAGACCTTGAGGCTGGCGCTGGAGCAGGAGCTGACACTGGCACCGAAGGGGTTGATGCAGACCTTGAGGCTGGCGCTGGAGCAGGAGCTGACACTGGCACCGAAGGGGTTGAGGCAGACCTTGAGGCTGGCGCTGGAGTAGGAGCTGACACTGGCACCGAAGGGGCTGAGGCAGACCTTGAGGCTGGCGCTGGAGCAGGAGCTGACACTGGCACCGAAGGGGCTGAGGCAGACCTTGAGGCTGGCACTGGAGCAGGAGCTGACACTGGCACCGAAGGGGTTGAGGCAGACCTTGAGGCTGGCGCTGGAGCAGGAGCTGACACTGGCACTGAAGGGGCTGAGGCAGACCTTGAGGCTGGCGCTGGAGCAGGAGCTGACACTGGCACTGAAGGGGCTGAAGCAGACCTTGAGGCTGGCGCTGGAGTAGGAGCTGAAACTGGCACTGAAGGGGCTGAAGCAGACCTTGAGGCTGGCGCTGGAGTAGGAGCTGAAACTGGCACTGAAGGGGCTGAAGCAGACCTTGAGGCTGGCGCTGGAGTAGGAGCTGAAACTGGCACTGAAGGGGCTGAAGCAGACCTTGAGGCTGGCGCTGGAGTAGGAGCTGAAACTGGCACCGAAGGGGTTGAGGCAGACCTTGAGGCTGGCGCTGGAGCAGGAGCTGACACTGGCACCGAAGGGGTTGAGGCAGACCTTGAGGCTGGCGCTGGAGTAATAGCTGACACTGGCACTGAAGGGGCTGAAGTAGACCTTGAGGCTGGCGCTGGAGCAGGAGCTGACACTGGCACCGAAGGGGCTGAAGTAGACCTTGAGGCTGGCGCTGGAGTAGAAGCTGACACTGGCACCGAAGGGGTTGAGGCAGACCTTGAGGCTGGCGCTGGAGCAGGAGCTGACACTGGCACCGAAGGGGTTGAGGCAGACCTTGAGGCTGGCGCTGGAGTAGGAGCTGACACTGGCACCGAAGGGGTTGAGGCAGACCTTGAGGCTGGCGCTGGAGTAGGAGCTGACACTGGCACCGAAGGGGTTGAGGCAGACCTTGAGGCTGGCGCTGGAGCAGGAGCTGACACTGGCACTGACGGGATTGAGGCAGACCTTGAGGCTGGCGCTGGAGCAGGAGCTGACACTGGCACCGAAGGGGTTGAGGCAGACCTTGAGGCTGGCGCTGGAGCAGGAGCTGACACTGGCACCGAAGGGGCTGAGGCAGACCTTGAGGCTGGCGCTGGAGCAGGAGCTGACACTGGCACCGAAGGGGCTGAGGCAGACCTTGGGGCTGGCGCTGGAGTAGGAGCTGACACTGGCACTGAAGGGGCCGAAGTAGACCTTGAGGCTGGCGCTGGAGCAGGAGCTGACACTGGCACTGACGGGATTGAGGCAGACCTTGAGGCTGGCACTGGAGCAGGAGCTGACACTGGCACTGACGGGATTGAGGCAGACCTTGAGGCTGGCGCTGGAGTAGGAGCTGATAGTAAGGCTAGAGAGACCAACTGTTTTCGTTCAGCTTACCTCGCCACATTTATCCTCCCAAGTTGGGGGAATTCTGCCTCATCGTTAAGGCGAGGAACTGGGGTGGGGTTTCGAGACGGCAGAACTGGCTGTTACTCCCTTAGCCATTTCTTTTCCCTATCGTTCAGACTCTCCACATAATGGAGAGTTTGCATTATGTTCAAGTCTGCAATTGACACAGTTCCTGGGGAGTTGTTTACCCTGTGCGATTTTTTTCGGCGCACTTCCTGGTCATGTGATCGGCCGCACAGTACCTCCAACACGGCTGCTCGCGGGGACAAGCGCGCGCCCTCTGCCCCCATCTGGAACAGTTGGCGCCAAATGGGGTGAGGGATGCCACGCCCTCCACTATTTTGATGGTTTGGGGGATTTTCTTTCTCTCCTTCATATGTGATGATGAGTCGCTGTGTCATCCTATCATGAGATTTAAGGCGCTTAGCTTGTAGTATCTTTCCATTGTATTCTGTGATCCCGCTGGTGTCAGTTTCCCTCGGGACATCGAACACAACGAGGTTAGTACAGTGTCTTTTGCTATAAGCTCTGATTATTTCGAGGATTTAACCTGCCGTAAGTTGTTATACGTGTAAGAACTTTCTCAGTTTTACACCGTACATAGATATCATTTCGAGAGAGAGAGAGAGAGAGAGAGAGAGAGAGAGAGAGAGAGAGAGAGAGAGAGAGAGAGAGAGAGAGAGAGAGAGGGAGAGAGAGAGAGAGAGAGAGAGAGAGAGAGAGAGAGAGAGAGAGAGAGAGAGAGAGAGAGAGAGAGAGAGAGAGAGAGAGAGAGAGAGAGAGAGAGAGAGAGGGAGAGTGAGTGAGTTAGAGGGAGCTAGGGATAGAGATAGATAAATAGATAGACAGAATGAGAGAAAGAGAGTGAGACAAAGAGAGGGATATGTATGTACATAAATATACACGCATATCTGTGTGCGTGCACGTGTGTGTGTGTCTGTATGTTTAGTCATAATGATAATGATAATATGATGATATTAAGAATTAAGATAACAACTCCAATACTGTACCGACTTGTATCCTGCAAATTATGCCTTGGTAAAAGATGTACGACATACACGTACACACGTCAGACGTACATGCACACCTGTACTCCTCCAGCTCGTTATTGCAGAAGATATGTAGTGCAAAGTGTGCAGATGCATCAAACACACATGCTGCATTCGGAGGCGGACGCGGGGGCAGGGGGGGGGGGGGGGGGAGAAGGGAAGGAGGGAAAGATTGAAGAGGGGGGAGGGAAGGAGGGATAGAAGAGGGGAGGGAGGGAGGGATAGAAGAGGGGAGGGAAGGAGGTGACGGGAGGGGGCGGGGGGAAGGGCTTAGGGAGGGGGAGAGGAGAAGGGAGGAAAAGGAGGGGAGGGGAGGGAAGAAACGGGAGGAGTGGGAGAGAGGAGGGACAGAGGAGGGGAGGGAGGGAGGGAGGTTGTGACGATGGA
>NC_091587.1:6242773-6245273 GCF_042767895.1 Penaeus vannamei | reverse complement strand
TCACCCTTCTCTCTTACTCCCCCTCCCCCTCTCTCTTTTCCCTACCTGCCTCTCCCTCTCTCTTACTCCCCCCTCTCTCTTTTCCCTACCTGCCTCCCCCCCCTCTCTCCCTCCGTTCCATCTCTCTCTCTCCCCCTCTCCCTCCCTTCCATCTCTCTCTCTTTCCATCTCTCTCTCTCCCTCCCTCTCTCTCTCTCTCCCCTCTCTCCCTACCTGCCTCTCTCCCTCCCCCTCTCTCTCTCTCCCCCTCTCTCCCTACCTGCCTCTCTCTCCCCTCTCTTTCTCCCTCCCTTCCATCTCTCCCCCCCTCCCTCCAGTAACTCGAGAAACAGCTGCTTCTGCCAGACATCTGCGGCCAAGTTGTAAACTGTGTCTGCCTCTGATGGATAGATACCCGGGCGGTTCCTCTCCCGTGTTCGTTGTTCGGTGACGTACATGTCGAGAAAAAAAAGGTGTTTGTGGATGGGTGTTGTTTGTTTTTGTCTGTTGTTGTTGTTGTTATGGGGTTGTTTAATTATGGGATTCGTCATTTGTATTTTTTTTGTCGTTATTTTTTATTTATTTATTATTATTATTATTTTTTATTTTTAATTTTTTTTTTTTTCGTTTTTGTATTCATTGTCTATGAGACGGTATTAGTTTTTTTTTCTTGTCCTTTATTTTTCATTATGTGATTTTCTCTCTCTCTCTCTCTCTCTCTCTCTCTCTCTCTCTCTCTCTCTCTTTGTCTCTCTCCTCTCTCCCTCCCCCTTCCATCTCTCTCACTCCCCTTTCTCTCTCCCTCCCTTCCATCTCTCTCACTTTCTCTCTCTCTCTCTCTCTCTCTCTCTCTCTCTCTCTCTCTCTCTCTCTCTCTCTCTCTCTCTCTCTCTCTCTCTCTCTCTCTCTCTCTCTCTCTCTCTCTCTCCCTCCCTCCCTTCCTTCTCTCTCTCCCTCCCTTCCATCTCTCCCTCCCCCTCTCTCTCTCTTTCCCTACCTGCCTCCCCCGCCTACCGGCCTCTCCCCCCCCTCTCTCTCCCTCCCTTCCATCTCTCTCTCTCCCTCCCCTCCTCTTTCTCCCTCCCTTCCATCTCTCTCTCTCCCTCCCCTCCTCTCTCTCCCTCTCTTCCATCTCTCTCTCTCCCTCCCTTCCATCTCTCTCTCTCCTCCCTTCCATCTCTCTCCCTCCCCCTCTCTCTCTCTTTTTCCTTACCTGCCTCACCCCCCTCTCTCTCTCCCTCCCTCCCTTCCATCTCTCCCCCCCTCTCTCTCTCTCCCTTCCATCTCTCTCCCTTCCTTCTCTCTCTTTCTCCCTCCCTACCTGCCTCTCCCTCCCTCCCCTCCTCTTTCTCCCTGCCTTCCATCCCTCTCTCCCTCCCTTAGTAACTCGAGAAACAGCTACTTCTGCCAGACATCTGCGGCCAAGTTGTAAACTGTGTCTGCCTCTGATGGATAGATACCCGGGCGGTTCCTCTCCCGTGTTCGTTGTTCGGTGATGTACATGTCGAGAGAAAAAAGGTGTTTGTGCATGGAAGTGTTGTTTGTTTTTGTCTGTTGTTGTTGTGTTATGGGGTTGTCTATTTATGGGATTCGTCATTTGTATTTTTTTTTGTCGTTTTTTTTTTTTTTTTTTTTTGATGTATGTTTTTTTTTTCGTTTTTGTATTCATTGTCTAAGATACGGTATTAGTTTTTTTCTTAGCCTTTATTTTTCATTATATAATCCTCTCTCTCTCTCTCTCTCTCTCTTTCTCTCTCTCTTTCCCTCTCTCTCTCTCTCTCTCTCTCTCTCTCTCTCTCTCTCTCTCTCTCTCTCTCTCTCTCTCTCTCTCTCTCTCTCTCGCTCTTTCTTATCTTATTTTTTATCTCCTTATCATTTATTTTTCATTACATAATTTTTTTCTCATTTTCATATTCATTACCGACAAAAAAGGGAAATCTATAATATATCTTTATGATCATTATCGGGTCTGATGTAAGATGATTCTAATGCATAATTAATTACAAGAGTCATTATCATTGTCATTTGGAATGATAATGATCTTCATTTTTCTCTCTATATTTTTTTCTTTCTTTCTTTTGTGTGTGTGTTTTTCTGTGGCTGTGTTTGTGTTTGTGGATGTGGTTGTTTCATTCTCTGTCTCTCTCTCTTTCCTCTCTCTCTCTCTCTCTCTCTTTCTATCTCTCTCTCTATCTCTCTCTCTCTTTCTCTCTCTCTCTCTCTCTCTCTCTCTTTCTCATTCTCTCTCTCTCTCTCTCTCTCTCTCTCTCTCTCTCTCTCTCTCTCTCTCTCTCTCTCTCTCTCTCTCTCTCTCTCTCTCTCTCTCTCTCTCTCTCTCTCTCTCTCTCTCTCTCTCTCTCTCTCCCTCTCTCTCTCTCTCTCTCTCTCTCCCTCTCTCTCTCTCTCTCTCTCTCTCTCTCTCTCTCTCTCTCTCTCTCTCTCTCTCTCTCTTTCTCTCTCTCTCTCTCTCTCTCTCTCTCTCTCTCTCTCTCTCTCTCTCTCTCTATCTCTCTCTCTCTCT
>NC_091587.1:6215273-6237773 GCF_042767895.1 Penaeus vannamei | reverse complement strand
CTTTTTCTGTCAATTTCTGAAAAAAGTGTGATCCTTTTTCTGTCAATTTCTGAAAAAGTATGATCCTTTTTCTGTCAATTTCTGAAGAAGTGTGATCCTTTTTCTGTCAATTTCTGAAAAAAGTGTGATCCTTTTTCTGTCAATTTCTGAAAAAGTATGATCCTTTTTCTGTCAATTTCTGAAAAAGTGTGACCCTTTTTCTGTCAATTTCTGAAAAAGTGTGATCCTTTTTCTGACAATTTCTGAAAAAGTGTGATCCTTTTTCTGTCAATTTCTGAAAAAGTGTGATCCTTTTTCTGTCAATTTCTGAAAAAGTGTGATCCTTTTTCTGTCAATTTCTGAAAAAGTGTGACCCTTTTTCTGTCAATTTCTGAAAAAGTGTGATCCTTTTTCTGACAATTTCTGAAAAAGTGTGATCCTTTTTCTGTCAATTTCTGAAAAAGTGTGATCCTTTTTCTGTCAATTTCTGAAAAAGTGTGATCCTTTTTCTGTTTACCTTTTGAGAAACAGATTATATTGAAATAAAACAAACTGAGGAATACTAAGAAATTACGTTTGTGTTCAGACACCTCCTCGTCAAAAGACAGAATCAAAATAGATCGAAATATTAATCAATTTAGATTTTATTTCTCTCTCTTTTCTTTTTGCGAGTTCCTGTGCCTGTTTTTATTATTATTATTATTATTATTATTATTATTATTATTATTATTATTTATTATTATTATTATTATTTATTCTTATTATTATTATTTATTATTATTATTATTATTATTATTATTATTATTATTATTATTATTATTATTTATTCTTATTATTATTATTTATTATTATTATTATTATTATCATTATTATTATTATTATGGTATTGTAATCATTATCATCTACTATTACTGGTACTATAATCATAAGATTTTTATTTTCAAAGCTTATAAATGCAGGTTTACATATGTTGTGCAATAGTTGTGAAAAAAATCTAAATAGTTCCTAAAAGTTATTATTATTATTTTTTAAAATCTAATTCAATGCTTATTAACCATTTTTTCTGACAATTCTGTGACCCTCGACCACTATAAAATGACCCTTATGGCCCCTTCAGTATCTATCATCTTTTCAGGGTCAGTTATTGCTAGTTATGAATAGTGGAATGGTGTTCGTAGCTATAGAACAAGAACATCTTTTCAGGGTCAGTTATTGCTAGTTATGAATAGTGGAATGGTGTTAGTAGCTATAGAACAAGAACATCTTTTCAGGGTCAGTTATTACTAGTTATGAATAGTGGAATGGTGTTAGTAGCTATAGAACAAGATCATCTTTTCAGGGTCAGTTATTACTAGTTATGAATAGTGGAATGGTGTTAGTAGCTATAGAACAAGATCACCTTTTCAGGGTCAGTTATTGCTAGTTATGAATAGTGGAATGGTGTTAGTAGCTATAGAACAAGATCACCTTTTCAGGGTCAGTTATTACTAGTTATGAATAGTGGAATGGTGTTAGTAGCTATAGAACAAGATCACCTTTTCAGGGTCAGTTATTGCTAGTTATGAATAGTGGAATGGTGTTCGTAGCTATAGAACAAGATCATCTTTTCAGGGTCAGTTATTGCTAGTTATGAATAGTGGAATGGTGTTAGTAGCTATAGAACAAGATCATCTTTTCAGGGTCAGTTATTGCTAGTTATGAATAGTGGAATGGTGTTAGTAGCTATAGAACAAGAATATCTTTTCAGGGTCAGTTATTGCTAGTTATGAATAGTGGAATGGTGTTAGTAGCTATAGAACAAGAACATCTTTTCAGGGTCAGTTATTGCTAGTTATGAATAGTGGAATGGTGTTAGTAGCTATAGAACAAGATCACCTTTTCAGGGTCAGTTATTACTAGTTGTGAATAGTGGAATGGTGTTAGTAGCTATAGAACAAGAACATCTTTTCAGGGTCAGTTATTGCTAGTTATGAATAGTGGAATGGTGTTAGTAGCTATAGAACAAGAACATCTTTTCAGGGTCAGTTATTGCTAGTTATGAATAGTGGAATGGTGTTAGTAGCTATAGAACAAGAACATCTTTTCAGGGTCAGTTATTGCTAGTTATGAATAGTGGAATGGTGTTAGTAGCTATAGAACAAGATCATCTTTCCAGGGTCAGTTATTGCTAGTTGTGAATAGTGGAATGGTGTTAGTAGCTATAGAACAAGATCATCTTTTCAGGGTCAGTTATTGCTAGTTATGAATAGTGGAATGGTGTTAGTAGCTATAGAACAAGATCATCTTTTCAGGGTCAGTTATTGCTAGTTATGAATAGTGGAATGGTGTTAGTAGCTATAGAACAAGATCATCTTTCCAGGGTCAGTTATTGCTAGTTGTGAATAGTGGAATGGTGTTAGTAGCTATAGAACAAGATCATCTTTTCAGGGTCAGTTATTGCTAGTTATGAATAGTGGAATGGTGTTAGTAGCTATAGAACAAGATCATCTTTTCAGGGTCAGTTATTGCTAGTTGTGAATAGTGGAATGGTGTTAGTAGCTATAGAACAAGATCATCTTTTCAGGGTCAGTTATTGCTAGTTATGAATAGTGGAATGGTGTTAGTAGCTATAGAACAAGATCATCTTTTCAGGGTCAGTTATTGCTAGTTATGAATAGTGGAATGGTGTTAGTAGCTATAGAAGAAGATCATCTTTTCAGGGTCAGTTATTGCTAGTTATGAATAGTGGAATGGTGTTAGTAGCTATAGAACAAGAACATCTTTTCAGGGTCAGTTATTACTAGTTATGAATAGTGGAATGGTGTTAGTAGCTATGGAACAAGAACATCTTTTCAGGGTCAGTTATTACTAGTTGTGAATAGTGGAATGGTGTTAGTAGCTATAGAAGAAGATCATCTTTTCAGGGTCAGTTATTACTAGGTATGAATAGTGGAATGGTGTTAGTAGCTATAGAAGAAGATCATCTTTTCAGGGTCAGTTATTGCTAGTTATGAATAGTGGAATGGTGTTAGTAGTTATAGAACAAGAAGAAATTATGAAGAAAATAAATCCGATATGTTGGTATGCGGTCTTTGGCTCTTATGTTGGGAACCCTTATTTGGGGGATTAAAATGATGTATATTTATTCACTTTGTTACTTTTAAATGAATATGTCAACTGTGATTTATTGTTGATGTGTCCAATTACGATTCGTTATACGATTATTAATTCTCTGTCTTTCTCTTTCTCTCTCTCTCTCTCTCTCTCTCGGTCCTCCATCCTCTCTCTCTCGGTCCTCCATCCTCTCTCTCTCTCTTTCTTTCTATTATGTTTTCTCTCTCTCTCTCTCTCTCTCTCTCTCCCAAACAACTCCCCTAATCCCTCTCATACCCACCCACCCCTCCACCCCTCACCCACCCCTCTCCTTCCCTCCCCCCCACCCCTCACCACCCCCATCCATCCACCCTCCCCTCGCCACCCTTTCCCCCATCCACCCACCCTCCCCTTCACCACCCCCATCCATCCACCCTCCCCTCACCACCCACTTCCCTCTCACCCACCCCTCCACCCCCTTCCCCCTCACCCACCCCTCCCCTTCCCTCCCCCTCCCCTCTTCCCTCCCCCTCCTCACATCCACCCCCTCCCCTTCCCTCCCCCCACCCCTCACCACCCCCATCCATCCACCCTCCCCTCTCCCTTCCCCCTCCCTTCCTCTCCACCCCTCCCCACCCCTCCTCCCCCCCTCACCCCTCCTCAACCCCACCCACAGAAGGCGAATTCGACTGGTCCTCCTGGTGGAGCTACGACGGGATCTCGGGGCCTGGCTTCTGGGGGATCATCAACCGGCGCTGGAGGCTCTGCAGCGACGGGAAGAGGCAGTCCCCGGTGGACCTCGCGACCGCCGCCGTGGTCTTCGATCACACCCTCGGCCGGCTGGAGTTCGCCTCGCATAAGGTGAGGGTGGGAGGGATGGGGGGTGGGGGAGGGGGTTAGGGTGGGGGGGGGAGTTGAGGAGGATGGGGGAAGGGGGGGGGGGTGGGGAGGGGGTTGAAGAGGGAAGGGAAGAGGGGGAGGGGGAAGGGGTGGGGGTGGGGAGGGGTGGGGAAGATGTGGGTTGGGGTTGGGGTTGGGTTGGGGTGTCGCATAAGGTGAGGTTGGAGGGGATGGGGAGGATGGGGTGGGGGGTTGGGAATTGAAGGGGGAAGAGGTGGGTTGGGGTTAATAAGGTGAGGTTGAAGGAGGGGAGTTGGGGGAAGGGGAAGAGGGGTTGGGGTTGAGGAGGGGTTGTGGGGGTAGGGGTCGCGTCGCATGAGGTGAGGTTGAAGGGCGACGGGGTTGAGGAGGATGGGTTGGGGGATGGGCGAAGAGGGAATGGGGAGTGGGGGGAAAGGGGGGGTGAGATGGGGTTGGGGTGAGGGATGGAGGGAGTAGTGAGAGAGAGAGAAGGGGAGGGGTTCAGAAGCGAAGAGAAAGTAAGGGGAGGGGAAAGATAGAACTCAGAAAGAGGGAGGGACGTTTAGAGGAAGGGGTTCAAAAGGAGGGGAAGGAAGGGGAAATGAGGGGAGGAGGAGAGAGAGGGTGTTCCAAAGGGGGGGGGGGGTCAGAAGGAAGGAAGAGGAAAAGGATAGGCGGTTAAGAAGGAGGGGAAGAAAAGGGTTCAGAAAGAGGTTCAGAAACAATGAGAGACGTAAAGAGGTTCTGGGGGGTGGGGGTTCAGAGAGAGAAGAGTGGAAGGGGAAGAATAGTTAAGAAATAAGCCAAACAAACAGACAAACAAGTAAACAAACAACCAATCAACTGAACCATTCACCCACCGATCAAAAAAAAAAAAAATAATAATAATGATAATAATCACAATATAAATAAAGAAATAAACACCCACTCACCCCCCCACCCACCCCAACCCACGCCCTTAACCCACCCACCCACGCCCTGAACCCACCCACGCCCTTAACCCACCCACCCCTCACCCACGCCCTTAACCTCCCCACCTACAAACAAAACAAGCAGCTCCCGCAAACAAGCAAAGAGGAACTCGTGCTTGCAAGTTGCTTCCTCAGGCGCGTCAGAAACCCCGTGCTTGCTTCTTTTGCTTCATCTGGCGGCGAGAGAAGCAGATGGCCTGGAAGATTAGGAGATTAAGTGATGTGAGGGGAGAGAGTGAGGGGAGAGGGGAGTGAGTGAGGGTGAGGGGAGTGAGTGATGGGGAGGGGAGGGGAGGGGAGAGGGGAGAGGAGGGGAGAGAGTGAGGGGAGAGGGAGAGAGTGATGGGGATGGGAGGGGAGGGGAGAGGGGGAGATGGGAGAGAGTGAGGGGAGAGGGGAGTGAGTGATGGGGAGAGAGGGAGAGGGAGAGGTGTAGTGAGGGGGAAAGGGAGAGGGGGTGAGTGATGGGGGAGAGAGTGATGGGGATGGGAGGGGAGGGGAGGGGAGTGGAGAGGGTGATGGGGAGAGGGGAGAGAGTAAGGTGAGGGAGAGAGGAAGGGAGAGAGTGATGGGGAGGGTGAGGGGAGAGTGTTGGGGGAGGGAGGGAGAGGGAGAGAGTGATGGGGGAGGGGAGGGGAGAGGGAGAGAGTGATGGGGAGGGGAGGGGAGAGGGAGAGGAGAGAGTGAGGGGAGTGGGGGATATGAGAGAGGTTAGGGTGAGGGGAGAGAGTGAAGAGAGAGGAGGTGAGGACAGAGGGTGAGAGGAGAAGGATGTGAGGGGAGAAGAGGCGGGGACAGAGGGCGAGGGGAGAGGGAAGTGAGGGGAGAGGCTAGAAGGTGAGGGGAGGGACGTGAGGGGGAAAGGGTGAGAGTAGAAAGTGAGGGGAGGGATGTTTGGGGAAAGAGTATTAAGGGAGGATAAAGAGTGAGGGGATAGGATGCAAGGGGAAAGGGAGAATAGAGGAAGAGGGTAGGGTGCGAAGGCGAATGTGAGGATAAGAAGAGGATGCGAGGATAGAGGGTATGAGGGGAGAATGAGAAGAGAGGGAGAGGAAGAATGAGGGAGAGAGATGTGAAGATAGGGGATGAGGGGAGAATGAGAGGAGAGGGAGAGGGAGAATGAGGGTGAGAGAGTTGTGAAGATAGGTGCTGAGGGGAGAATGAGAGGAGAGGGAGAGGGAGAATGAGGGGGAGAGAGATGTGAAGATATGGGGTGAGGGGAGAATGTGAGGTAGGGATAGGGAGACGGATGAGAGGATACGGTGTGAGGCGAGAATGTGAGGATAAGGAGAGGTGAGAGGATGTGAGGATAAGGAGAGGGGAGAGGATGTGAGGATAAGGAGAGGGGAGAGGATGTGAGGATAAGGAGAGGGGAGAGGATGTGAGGATAAGGAGAGGGGAGAGGATGTGAGGATAAGGAGAGGGGAGAGGATGTGAGGATAAGGAGAGGGGAGAGGATGTGAGGATAAGGAGAGGGGAGAGGATGTGAGGATAAGGAGAGGGGAGAGGATGTGAGGATAAGGAGAGGGAGAGGATGTGAGGATAAGGAGAGGGGAGAGGATGTGAGGATAAGGAGAGGGGAGAGGATGTGAGGATAAGGAGAGGGGAGAAGATGTGAGGGGAAAGTGAGGATAAAGTGTGAGAACAGAATGAAGGAATAGGATGAAAGAATTCGACATGAGGATGTGGATAATAGATGGAATGGGAAGGTTGGTCTTTCACCTCATGAATTTGTACGTATGTGGTTAAAGTCGGTCTGATTTTGGACTAGTCTCTCTCTCTCTCTCTCTCTCTCTCTCTCTCTCTCTCTCTCTCTCTCTCTCTCTCTCTCTCTCTCTCTCTCTCTCTCTCTCTCTCTCTTTCTATTTCGCTTTCTCTCTCTCTTTCTATTTCTCTTTCTCTCTCTCTTTCTATTTCTCTTTCTCTCTCTCTTTCTATTTCTCTTTCTCTCTTTCTTTTTCCTTTCCTCTCTCTCTCTCTCTCTCGCTTTCTCTCTCTCTCTTTCTATTTCTCTTTCTCTCTCTCGTTTTCCTTTCCTCTCTCTCTCTCTCTTTCTCTTTCTTTCTCCCCATTTTCTGTGTCCATGTCTTTGTGTGTGCATCTATCTTTCTGTCTCTCACACTTCCTCTTTTTCTCTCCTCATTCTCTGTCTCTGTATCTGTCAGTTTGTCGGTCTCTCTCCCTCCCTCCCTTCCTCCCCTTCCCCACCCCTCTCTCTCTTTCTCTCTCTCCATCTCTCTCTCTCTCTCTCTCTCTCTCTCTCTCTCTCTCTCTCTCTCTCTCTCTCTCTCTCTCTCTCTCTCTCTCTCTCACTCTCTCTCTCTCTCTATCTCTCTCTTCCCCTTTCCACCCTCTCCATCTCTCTCATACACCCCCTCTATCTCCCTTTCTCCCTCTTCCCTTCTTCCCCTTGTGCTGTGTAGTACCGCGGTAGCGTTCTCGTCTTTTAATTTTCCTGACTCGCGTTCAAATCCCGCACTGCCAATGGATGGTAACCCCGGCCATTCCTTGCACAAATGGGTGATTCAGAAGCAAAAAGGTCATTATTGTCATCACTATCATTATTGCTATTGTTATCGTTATTATGATTATTGTTATCTTCATGATTATCATTATTATCATTATCATAATCATAATCATAATCATTATCATCAGCGTTAGGATTATTATCATCATCGTCATTTTATTATCATCATCATCATCACCACCATCATTCCCCCAACGACATCTCACCCTCCCCTCTCTCCCTCTCTCCCTCCCTCCCCCACAGGTCGACGGGACCCTCACCAACACTGGCTTTGGACTCCGATGGACAGTGGGCGCGGACCAGGTGTGGCAGGTCACGGGCGGCCCCCTCCACTACACCCACACCCTCACCTACGCGATAGTGAGGTGGTCCAACACAGCCAAGGCGACACACACCCTGGGATCTGAGCATAGTATTCAGGGACAGTTCTTCCCGGCTGAGGTGAGTGTTGGCTGTGGTTTTGGGGGGGTTGGTTTTGGGGGGGTTGGTTCGGGGTTGGTTCTGGGTGAGGGTGGTTGGTTTTGAGGTTGATTCGGGGTTGATTCTGGGTGTTTTTTGGGGGGTTGTTTTGGGGTGAGGGTGGTTGGTATTGGGGGTTGTTTTGGGGTTGATTCGGGGTTGACTCTGGGTGAGTGTTGGCTGTGGTTTTTTTTGGGGGGGTTGTTTTGGGGGGGGGGGTTGGTTCGGGGTTGATTCTGGGTGAGTGTTGGCTGAGTTTTTTGGTGGGTTGATTTGGGGTTGATTCTGGGTTGATTCGGGGAGGAGGTGTTTGGTTTCGAGGTTGGTTTTCCGTTGATTCGGGGTTGGTTCTGTGTGAGTGTTGGCTGACGTTTTTGGGGGGGTTGGTTCGGTGTGAGTTTGGTTGATTCTGGGTGGGGATGGTTGGTTTTGAGGTTGATTTTCAGTTGATAGGTTGATTCTGGGTGAGGTTAGTTGATTTCCGGTTGATTTTCAGGTGATAGGTTGATTGTGGGTTGATTCTGGGTGAGTAATCAGGGTCAATTCTTCCTAGTTGAGGTGAGTGTTGGTTAAATTTTTGGTTGTGCTTTTTGGGGTTGGATTCTGGGTTAAGCTAGTTGATTTCCGGTTGATTTTCAGTTGATGGGTGGTTATGGGTTGATTCTGAGTGTTGGGTGAATTTTGGTTGCTTTTTTTCGGTTGTTTTTTCAGTTTACGGGTGATTCTAGGTGAGGCGGGTTGGTTTAAGGTTGATTTTGGGTGAGTGTCGATGTTGGGTGATCGTCTTGTTTATTTCGGGGGGGGGGGGGTGTTGGTTGATGGTGGTTGATTTTGATTTAATTTGGGTTGATTTTCGGTTGATTCTACTTGCTTTTTGGGTTATGTTGGTTGATTTTGTGGAGATTTAAGGTCATGTTGGTTGATTTTAGCCGATGCTGGTTGATTAATTATTTGACAATCGGCTTGTTAATTGGCAGACATATGTCGATTGTGTTCATTAGCACCTGATTGGAATGTGGATTAGCAGATCAGCTGATTGACTCATTGCAGATCAGCTGATTGATTCATTGACGAATTTATTTTCATTACTCTCTTACTGGGATATCTGATTGCCATTATCATTTTTTTTTTTTTTTGTTTCCGTAATTGAAAATGATTGCAGGTGTCCTTTTGTTAATTGATATTTACCTGCAAGACGAATGAAATACGACTTTGCAAATGTTATGCAAATATTATGATTACTTGTAGAGGGTGAAACTACTGTTTTTTTATTATTTGCGTATTCCTGTTGTTAGTTTTTTTTTTGCGAATATCTCGTACGATGTTGAAGGCGCGGATAATGATTTTGTAGATCTGAAAGTGAAGGAGATAGAGAGAGGGGAAGATAGGGAGGGAGGGAGAGGGGAAAAGAGGGAGGGAGAGGGGAAGAGAGAGTGGGAGAGAGAGATGGAAGTGAGAGAGAGAGAGAGAGTAAGGGGGGAGAGAAAGAGAGAGAGAGAGAGAGAGAGAGAGAGAGAGAGAGAGAGAGAGAGAGAGAGAGAGAGGGAGAGAGAGAGAGAGAGAGAGAGAGTGAGAGAGAGAGAGAGAGAGAGAGAGAGAGAGAGAGAGAGGGAAAGAGAGAGAGAGAAAGAGAGAGAGACAGAGAGAAAAAGAAGGAGGGAGAGAGAGATAGATAGAGAGAGAGAGAGAGAGAAAGAGAGAGAGAGAGAGAGAAAGAGAGAGAGAGAGAGAGAGAGAGAGAGAGAGAGAGAGAGAGAGAGAGAGAGAGAGAGAGAGTGAGAGAGAGAGAGAGAGAGAGAGAGAGAGAGAGAGTGAGAAAGAGAGAGAGAGGCAGAAAGATAGAGAGCGAGAGAGAGAGAGAGGAGAGAGAGAGAGAGAGAGAGAGTGAGAGAGAGAGAGGAAGAGAGGGAGAGAAAGAGAGTGAGAGAGAGAGGGGAAGAGAGGGAGAGAAAGAGAGTGAGAGAGAAAGAAAGGGGGAAGAGAGAGAGAGAAAGAGAGAAAGTGAGGGAGAGAGAGAGAGAGAGAGAGAGAGAGAGAGAGAGAGAGAGAGAGAGAGAGAGAGAGAGAGAGAGAGAGACAGAGAGAGAGAGAGAGAGAGAGAGAGAGAGAGAGAGAGAGAGAGAGAGAGAATGAGATAGACAGAGGGAGAGAGAGAGAATGAGACAGAAATAGAGGGAGAGAGAGAGAGAGAGAGAGAGAGAGAGAGAGAGAGAGAGAGAGAGAGAGAGAGAGAGAGAGGGGGAGAGAGAGAGAGAGAGAGAGAGAGAGAGAGAAAGAGAAAGTGAGAGAGAGATAGATAGATAGAGAGAGAGGAAGGGAGAAAGGGAGAGAGAGAGAAAAAAAAGAAAAAGAGAAAGAGACAGACAAAAAAACAAACAAACATACAAACCAACCAACCAAACAGACAGACAAAGACAGAAACACACCCACCAACCCTCTCACCCGACCCCTCACCCCGCAGAACACAACTACACCCGTTTTCACACACGAAAGGCTGAACCGAATAAGGAGTTAAGAAGCAGAAAACGAAGCAGGGGAGAAACCACTGCCTGAAAGAACATACAAATTCTTAGTCCAATGTAATATATATATTTTTTTTTATAGAAGATAAAGTTACATGTGATTATTGGTAATTTTGTGGCGAAGTTGTATCCCCCAAAGTTATAGAATATCGCTGTTATTAATGTAATTAGATGGTAAAGATAGAGAATATGTAAGGAGATCATAAGATACCCCCAGAGTTATAGAATATGGCTGTTATTAATGTAATTAGATAGTAGAGATAGAGAGTATGTTATAAGATCACAAGAGAGTATAATTTCTACAAAATCGTAATGATACTTTGATGAAATGATTTATTTAAGTTACATCCGGGGGAGTAATGATTAATACACATTATTAGTAGGATGTGTATGCTTATGATTATTCTATTTCCTTTGCAATCTGCAATGTGAAGCACAGGCAAGCACCAGACAATTATGGTGATAATATGCAAATGAGGATATTTTCATAATCTTGCGAGGAAAGGATAAAACTGTGCTTTTCAAACGATAATGATAATGATAATGATATTCAAATGATAGTGTTAGTTTAAATAGGGATAATAATGATAAAGATAGTAACAATGGTAATGATGATGGTTACGATAATGAGAATGCGAGTGATAACAAGTATATTGATAATGATAAGGGTAATAACAATGATAACGTTAATAATGATAATAATAGTAAGGGTAAGAGAAATGATGATAATGGTAACAACAGTTGATAACAATAATCATCATAATAATCATTATGGAACTGATAATACGAATGGTAATAATGATAAAACTGATAATGATGATGAAAAAGATAAAAATAATGAAAATAATGATAATTACGAGGACCGCTACTGTTATCAATTGATATTATTTTTATATTACCTTCCCGATAAATCATCAGGATAAACCATCATTCTTATCGCTATCATAATTACTTATGGTATATAGATTACCTATCCAACTCCCTCTCTCTCCCTCCCTCCCTCATTTTTTCACTCCCCTATTCTCTCCCTCCCTCCTTCGCTCTCTCTAGCTGTCTGTCTGACCGTTTTCCAATATGTCTCTCTCCCCTCTCCTATCATTTTCCCTGCCTTATCTCTCTCTCTCTCTCTCTCTCTCTCTCTCTCTCTCTGTCTCTCTCTCTCTCTCTCTCTCTCTCTCTCTCGCTCTCTCTCTTTTCCTCCCCCTTCATTCTATCACTCCCTCCCCTACTTTTCTCTCTCTCCCTCCTTCCCACTCTAGCTGTCTGTCTAACCGTTTTTCAGTTTGTTTCTCTCCCCTTTTCTCTCCCTTATCTCTCTCTGTGTCCCTTCCCCCTTCTATCACTCTCTCCCTTTTTCCATCCCTCATCTCTCTCTCTCTCTCTATTTCGCTCTCTCTCTCTCTCTCTTTCTCTATCTATTTCTCTATCTATCTCAGTCTCTCTCTCTCTCTCTCTCTCTCTTTCTCCTTTTCTCTGTTTCTTTCTCTTTCTCTGGCTCTCTCTCTCTCTCTCTCTCTCTCTCTCTCTCTCTCTCTCTCTCTCTCTCTCTCTCTCTCTCTCTCTCTCTCTCTCTCTCTCTCTCTCTCTCTCTCTCTCTCTCTCTCTCTCTCTCTCTCTCTCTCCCTTCCCCACCTCATTCCATCACTCTTCCCCCTTTCATTCCCCAAACCCTCCCACTTCTAACGGATCTCTCCATAAACAGCAATATCGACCACCATTTATGAAAGTACATTTGACAGACAAACACCCAATCGACATTCTGTAATAGCAAAATGGATTATTTAAGGGACTTGGCGTGCCTTGCAAGTCCATCAGCGTGTGACGAGAGTGACACTAATAGATGATGTTGTCATAGCGAATTTACCTGGAAGCTCACGCCAACATGTTGCAGTACACAGGTGCTTAATGAGGCGGCCGATGCAGCCTGGATTGCAGAAATTATCTCTGCTGATTGCATGATCACGTTGCTTAAATATTCAGCTTCTATCGTGTTTAATTATTGTTGTGAAGGAGAGGGAGGGAGAGGAGTGAAAGCGAGGTGGAGATGGAGAGAGAGAGGGGGAGAAGGAGGGAGGGATGAAAAAGGGAGAGAAGGAGGGAAGGATGGAAAGAGGGAGGAAAGGAGGGAGAGAAGGAAGGAGGGAGAGAAGGAAGGAGGGACAGAGGGAAGGAGGAAGGGAGGGTGGGGGGGAATAATGATAATGATGATTAATACTATTACTACGAGAACCACTACTGTTATCAATTGATACTGTTTTTATATTACCTTCCCGATAAATCATCAGGATAAACCATCATTCTTATCGCTATCATAATAACTTATGGTATATAGATTACCTATCCAACTCCCTCTCTCCCCCTCCCTCCCTCATTTTTTCACTCCCTTCCCTATTCTCTCCCTCCCTCCTTCGCTCTCTCTAGCTGTCTGTCTGTCTGACTGTTTTCCAATATGTCTCTCTCCCCTCTCCTCTCATTTTCCCTCCTTCCCTTAGAGAAACAGAAATCCAGAGAATCAGAAACACACACACACACACACAAACAAACAAACACAAACAAACACACACACATACACACACACACACACACGCACACACACACACACACACACACACACACACACACACACAAACAAACACGCACAAACAAACACACCCCCACACACAAACAAACAAACACACTCACCCACCCCCACACACAAACAAACAAACAAACACCCACCCACACACACACACCTACCTCTCTTCCCTTCCCTTCCCTAAAAAAAACAAAAACCCACACCATCTAACACGTACTCATCTCCCAGAAGCCAATTCCTCGCGTAATGAGTCACTCCAGTCACCCGCCGATCTCGAGACAGTGCACGGAACCCAATTGACATTCCTGCGTCTAATGGTAAAAGTCGCTAGGTCGCTTCTTGGGCAATGGAATAAAGTGTACCGCGGCAAAGGCTGGTGTTTCGGTGCCGTACTTACTATGTTGGTGTTTTTTTTTTTTTTTTTTTTTTTGAGGGGGGAGAGAGAGAGACGGGGGGGGAGGGAGAGAGATGGGGGGGAGGAGAGGGTGAGAGGGAGAGGGAGGGAGAGAGGGGGAGAGAGGGAGAAGGGGGGAGAGAGGGAGAAGGGGGAGAGAGAGAGAGAGGGAGAGAGTTTTCTTTTTGTGTGTTATATGTTTTTTTTTTTTTTTTTTTTTTAGGGGTAGATGTTTCAGTTTTGTTGTTTTTGGGTGTTATTGCCCCCCCCTGTACTCTACATCCCTCCCCTCCAGCCCCTCTCCTCCCTTACCCCAACCTCCCCTCCTTCTCCCTCCCTCCCTCCAACCCGATCCTCTGCCCCCCTCCACCACACCTCAACCCATCTCCGCACCCAAGCCTCCCCCCTCACCCCTCCCCCACCACACTTATCCAAACCCCAACCTCCCCCCCTCCCGCACCACACCTCCCCACACCCCAACCCCCCTCCTCCCTCCCCTCTCCCCCCTCCCCCATCTATCGCACACCCCAATCGACTCCTTGACAGGTGATGAGGGGCTAAGGGAGGGGGAGGGGGGAAAGGGAAGGGGAGGGGGGATAGGGAGGGGGAAGGGGGGATAGGGAGGGGGAGGGGAGATAGGGAGGGGGGAAAGGGACGGGGAGGGGGAGAGGGGATAGGGAGGGGGTGATAAGGAAGAGTAAGACGAGAGTAATTTTCTCTCGATGGCTGTCTGTCGCCCCTTAACCTCCCCACTTGAGCTCTTTTTTCCCCCTCCCTGACAGGGTAAATCAGCATTGGATCTTGGATAACAGGTAGATTATCATTGGATCTTGGATAACAGGATAAATCTTTATTGGATCTTGGATAACAGGTAAATTATTATTGGATCTTGGATAACAGGATATATCATCATTGGGTCTTGGATAACAGGTAAATTATTATTGGGTCTTGGATAACAGGATATATCATCATTGGATCTTGGATAACAGGTAAATTATTATTGGATCTTGGATAACAGGATATATCATCATTGGATCTTGGATAACACGTAGGTTATCATTGGAACTAGGAGGATGAGAATAAATCTTTATTGGGTCTTGGATAACAGGACGAATTATTATTGGATCTTGGATAACAGGATAAACATTATTGGGTCTTGGCGCGCCCTTTGCCTCGGTTATCCTGACGCTGCCGATGCCAAGGTTTAATTTTCGGTTCCTGGTTTAAAGGGGATGGAGGCTGCGTCTCTCGGTGAGGGAGACGGGAGATGCGATGAGGGAGTGATGATGGGTGGTGATGATGAGGGGGTGAGGGAGGGGAGAGGGAGGGTGAGGGGTGATGTGGGAGGGGTTGAGGGAGGGGGAGGAGGGATGATGGGTGGTGATGAGGGGTGAGGGAGGGGGGTGAGGGGGTTGAGGGAGGGGTGATGTGTGGGGGTTGAGGGGGAGAGGGAGGGGTGATGTGGGAGGGGGTTGAGGGAGGGGGTGGTGAGGGAGTGAGGGAGGGGTGAGGGGTGGTGAGGGGGAGAGGGAGGGGTGAGGGGGTGAGGGAGTGAGGGTTGATGATGAGGGGTGAGGTGTGTTGAGGGGGAGAGGGAGGGGGAGGGGTGTGAGGGAGGGGGTGGTGATGAGGGGATGGTAAGGGACGGGGAGGGGTTGAGGGAGGGTGAGGAAGGAGGAGGGGTGATGATAATGGTGGAGGGGGTGATGTGAAGAGGGTGATGAGTGGTGATGGTGAGGGAGGGTGAGGGTGGTGATGAAGGAGAGTTGAGGGGATGGTGAGGGAGGGGGAGGGGGTTATGAGGAGGGGGAGGTGTGATGAGGGGGGTGAGGGAGGGGGAGGGTTTAAGTTTATTTCATGGGCGTGTCATTTCTCTCTGTCTGTGTTGGCCCGTTTGTCTGTTTGTCTCTGTGTGTCCTTCTCTCTCTCTCTCTCTCTCTCTCTCTCTCTCTCTCTCTCTCTCTCTCTCTCTCTCTCTCTCTCTCTCTCTCTCTCTCTCTCTCTCTCTCTCTCTCTCTCACCCCTCCCTCCCATCCCTCTTCCACTCCCCTTTTCCCTATGTCCCTCTTCCCCCCCCCCCTTGCATCTCTCTTTCTCTCCCGTTTTCCTTCATTCTCCGCCTATTCTTCCCTATCCCCCTCTTTCTCCTCCTTCCCCTCTCCCTCTTTCTCTTTATTCCCTCATCCTATTCTTGAAAACGTTCTCGCTCCCTCTCTCTTCTCCCTTCCATCCCCTCCCTCCACCTCTCCTATCTTTCTCTATGTCCCTCTTTCTCCCTCTTCCCATCTCCCTCTTTCTCTTCTTTTCCTTCATCCTCCGCCTATTCTTGAAAACGTTCTTACTCCCCCTCTCTTCTCCCTTTCATCCCCTCCCTCCCAATGCCCTCCTTTCTCCCTCTATCTATCTCCCTCTTTCTCTTTTTATCCTTCATCCTTCACCCTATTCTTGAAAACGTTCTTGCTCCCTCTCCCTTCCATCCCCTCCCTCCCTATGTCCCTCTTTCTCCCTCTTCCTCTCTCCCTCTTTCTCTTTTTTTCTTTCATCCTATTCTTGAAAACGTTCTCGTTCTCTCTCTCTTCTCCCTTCCATCCCCTCCCTCCCCCTCTCCTATCTTTCTCTATGCCCCTCTTTCTCTCTCTTCCCATCTCCCTCTTTTTCTTTTTTCCCTCATTCTCCGCCTATTCTTGAAAACGTTCTTACTCCCTCTCTCTTCTCCCTTCCATCCCCTCCCTCCCTATGTCCCTCTTTCTCTCTCTTCCCATCTCCCTCTTTTTCTTTTTTCCCTCATCCTCCGCCTATTCTTGAAAACGTTTTCGCTCCCTCTCTCTTCTCCCTTCCATCCCCTCCCTCCCTATGCCCCTCTTTCTCCCTCTTCCTCTCTTCCTCTTTTCTCTTTTTTTTTTCCCTCATCCTATTCTTGAAAATGTTCTCGCTCCCTCTCTCTTCTCCCTTCCATCCCCTCCCTCCCTATGACCCTCTTTCTCCCTCTTCCTCTCTCCGTCTTTCTCTTTTTATCCTTCATCCTCCATCTATTCTCGAAAACGTTCTCTATCCTCTATCCCTCGCACCCCTTATCATATGCATTTGTTATCTTACGGTTTCTAAAACTACAACTTCTACGAACTGGGTTTGTTGACGGAGCAAACAAGCAAGAACTATATTACTTCGCTATAAAGATAGATGTTCATTTTTTTTTTCGAAATGTCTCTGTTCATATTATTCGGTGTGTGTGTTATTTACATGTTTTTTATGAGTTTATAAAGATCACCGCTGTTTGTTATTGTCTATTTTTCTTGTTTTTTGTTTTAGAATAACAAAGACAAGCGACATGGGTTATCATGTAACAAACCAACTCGCTTTCAAAACAAGAACAACAAAGATATGAAAAATAACAACAGCAAACACATCAACAACAACAACAAAACGGCAACAACAAAAACGGCAACAACAGCAATAGCAACAAAAACAACAACAGCAAAACAGCAACAACAAAAACGGCAACAACAGCAATAGCAACAAAAACAGCAACAAAAAAAACACAACAAAACAACAACAAACCAACAACAACAAAACAACAACGAAAACAACAACAACAACAAAACAGCAACAACAACAAACCAACAACAACGAAAACAACAACAACAAAGCAACAAAACAACAAAAAAACAACAACAACAAACCAACAACAACAACAAAAACAACAACGAAACGAGAGAGAGGAAAAAAAACATCACACGCAAAATTCCGACGACATTTGGCAATAATTGTTGATTGTCGAGTGATCAGCAAACATTCATAATATTCTAGTCACGCGTTGAGTCCTGCATGATCTGCCGATGATGCACGATCGCTGTGGCCGAAAGAGAGCTGAAAATAACTTAATTATTTGGATTATTTACATTACGAAAATGACCCGTCTATTTTATTTTAATTTTGTATTTTTTATTATTTATTTATTTATTTTTTATTTATTTATTTATCTTTTTATGAGTAATAAGAATATTTTAAGTCTTTAAAAATGATAAAGAAATATTTTATGGATGTCTTTTTTTTCTTCTTAATTTTGAGGAGTAATAAATTATCATAATGTTAATTATTGTAATCATAGATATAATTATATTGTTTTTCTTGTGATAATGATGATAATAATGGCGACAGTAACAGTGATATTAATAGTGATATAACAATAATGATAATAATAATAATAATAATAATTTTAATGATAATGCTGATGATAATAATAATGATAATGAAATTACTGTTGATAATGGCATTATTACTAAAAATGACACAAATAACGATAATAATTACGCTGTCAATACTGATATGATGATAATGATGATAATGATGATGACAACAGAAAGTGTCAGCAATGATGATAACAGTAGTATACAGTGAACCCTCGCTATAACGCGGTTCACCTTTCACGTTCTCGCTGCTTCACGGATTTGCATTGTGCATTGTGTTCTGCATTCTGATTGGCTAAACAGTCTCTCCGCTTCTTCTCTACATGTGTGCCAATAACGTAACGGTTTAATATGTACATGTACGTAAAACAGCTTGCCAAATTTAAGTTTGCAAATTTTCTCTAAAACCCATGAAGACTTCAGTTCGTATTGATGATTAAAATTATTATTTTACAGTACAGTAGTTATTCGTAAAAAAAACGTTTATACAGTATTTTTATTTGATAAACAAATGTTTGGGCCTGTAAAAAGGGTTTGTTCTTTGGTTTCAATGTATTGTAGAGTATTTCATTGTATAATAATTGTAAAAAAAAAATAAAATAAAGGTTACTACTTCACGGATTTCGCCTATCACGGGTTCTTTTTGGAACGTAACCCCCGCGAAAAACGAGGGTTCACTGTATATGACAATGACAAAAATTCACTATAGCAAGAACGACGTCAATAAGGATCATTATGTCAACAAAACACAATGGCAAAGCAACATCAACAATGGCAATAACAACTACAGCAACAATAACATCAGCGACAACAACAATAATAACAACCATAACAATAACCACAACAATAAAAAGAGCAAGAACGATAACAACCACAACATTAACAACAACAAAAACAATAATAGTACCAACAACAACAACAATAACCGGATGTCAATACCACAAAGAGCTTAAAAAATGAAAAAAAAACTTGTGAAGCAGCATAACAGCATTGCATTCTTGCAATGAAATCTTGCAAACTTTTTTCTCTAAACTCCAGTGTCATATAAATTTGTTGATATTTTATCAAATATTTTAGAGTACAGATGCGACATCTCGTTTTCTGTGAAATTTGAGGGGATACTATGAAAGTATTGTCTTCTGTTTAATTGTATCAAAGGAGGTTATATTTCATTTCATATAATGGTGTTTAGCATTATGTTATATTATATTGTATTCTAACATGTTATATCATACTGTACTATATTATAACACTGCATTATATGGCATTATATCATTTAACATTCTTAAACATGATATTTCTCAGTATAATATCAAATCATATAAAAATATACTAATATATATTCCATTACATCCCATCTTATACTCTCAAGCGTAAATAAACACACACCCAGCATATCCATAAACACAAATACACATAAAACAGACATTAAAACATTTCTTCCGGCCTTCCCTCGGTGAAACTAACGCCATCTTTCGTAGTAACTGTTATTCTAACCGGGATTCTTACGCACCTGCGTCGATTACAACTTTCCGCTTAAAACGCCAGGAATTACAAGGTAACTTTTTTTTTTTTTTTTTTTTTTTTTTTTTTTTTTTTTTTTTTTTTTTGCTTTGTCTGTGGCGCCTTCTCTGGTGGTTGCTGCTGAGGATGCGAATGTGGGGAGGTAGGCCGTCTAGGATCACACACATACATGCTTTTATATATATATATATATATATATATATATATATATATATATATATATATATAATAAATATGTATATATATATATATATATATATATATACTTATCTATTTATCTATTTATTTATCTATCTATCTATCTATCTATCTATCTATCTATCTATCTATCTATCTATCTATCTATCTATCTATCTATCTATCTATCTATCTATCTATCTATCTATCTATATATGTACGTATGTGCGTATGTATCTATCAATCTATCTATCTACCTCTCTGCCTATCTATGCACCGCGCACAGACAAGCCAAATAAGGGAGACAAGAGAATGCCAACCAACTCCGGCCTCGCACAAACCTGCCTTGTACCTCGACTACATAAAATTATTAATTAATGTCCCGCACAATTAGCAGTAGCAACATAACCACGAATTTGCACGAGATGAAATAAAAGACACGAGCCGTCGCGTAGCTTCTCTTTACCGTTTATTAATCTAGTCTCATTGCACTATTTATATTTGTTTATATTGCACATTTATTCGCAAATATTAGTTGGGTTTAATCTGGGTACAGAATATAGTTCAACGGGTTAGAGGGAGAAGATAACAGTTATGATATTAGTTTATCTAAGCTCTGACTTCCCTGCAATCTTATACGGTTTTTCGCAGTTGCAAGAAGTGCTTGTTGTGGTTCTACAATTTGCCAACATTTAATATGCAAATATTACAACACTGTACAAATGATACTGCAATAATATATGTGATATTACACTGCAATGCAACTAGTTTCTCACACACTCTCTCTGGCATGCGGTTATTGCAAGAACGCGGCTCATGTTGCAGCTCCTGGTCTTAAGGCAATGCTTTGGATGCCTTGCAAGTGATGCGCGAAGAACAGCGTTTTCTCGTCTTTGATGGAGAATCCTCTGTCTCTGCTGAGTGGATTTGCGGTCGGGTTTTCGTAGTGACAAAAGGTGCATTTGCGGGTATTGTCTGTTGTTCAAAGTGAAAGAAAATATGAATAGAGGAAATGATAGAAAGAAAGAGAAAGAGAATGTGTATTGGTTTTACACACACACACACATACACACACACACACACACACACACACACACACACACACACACACACACACACACACACACACACACACACACACACACACACACACACACACACACACACATATATATATACACACATACATATAAACAAATATATAAACACACACACACCATGCACATGCCTATGTTTATCTCCTAAAAAAGATAAAACCCACTCGCAGATCACCGACGCCCTACATCAACTCCTCAGTCGCGATAGACCGAGTGGAAGCGAAAGCAAAAGTGTTATCAAATCGCGCATTCAAATTCGCGAATAACATTGGCTCGAGCGAAAGGGTTGCGAAAAGGAGCCGCGTTACTATGAATGGCGATGAGATTGCGGGGATAGGTGGGGGGGAAGGGGGAGGGGATTGGGGTGAGGGAGGGAGAGGGGGGTGAGGGGATAGGGAGAGAGGGGGAGAGGGGGTGAGGGGATAGGGAGAGAGGGGGAGAGGGGGGTGAGGGGACAAGGAGAGGGAGAGGGTAGAGGAGAGGCGGTGAGGGGATAGGGAGAGGGTGGAGGAGAGGGGGTGAGGGAGAAGGAGGGAGATAGGGAGAGGGGTGGAGGGGAATGGGGAGTGATGGGATAGGGAGAGGGGAGAGGGAAGAGGAGAGACGGAGAGGGGAATAGGGGTGAGGGGAGAAGGTGGGGGATAGGGAGAGGGTGGAGGGGAGAAGCGAAGGGATTGGGGTGAGGGGACAGGGTGGAGGATAGGGGATGAGGGGAGAGGGTGGAAGAGAGGAGTTGAGGTGGAGAGAAGGTGAGGGATAGGGAGAGGGGGTGAAAGATGAGGGGAGACGGTTTGAGGAAATGTGGTGTGAGGGCGAATGGGGAGAGGTGAGGGAAACAGGAGAGGGATTCAAATAAATGTGGGTGAGGGAGAAAGTGTGAGGGGAATGTAGGTGAAAGATGAGGGCAGAAGGGCTGGAGGGATAGGGGTGTGAGGGGAATGATGGGTGATTGGAATAGTTGAGGGGAGTGGGTGAGGTAGAGGGCGTGATGGGAATGGAGGGGAGGGGAGGGGAAGAGGGGGTGAGGAGAAAAGGGATGAAGGAAAAGGCGGGGGAGAGGGGATGAGGGGAATAGGTGTGAAAAGAGAGGGGATGAGGTGAGGGGAAGAAGTCAGGAGAGAGGGTGAGGGGAAAAGAAAGGGGTTGGAGGGCAGATGGTGAGGGAAGAGCATGAGGAGAGAAGCGGAGAGGGAGAGTATGAGGAGAGAGGGTTAGGGAAGAGGGTAAGGAGAGAGGGTGAGAGGAGAGGATGAGGAGAGAGGGCGAGAGGAGAGGGTGAGGGGGCGAGGGTGACGGAAGAAGATGAGGAGAGAGGGTGAGGGGCGAGGATGAAGAGAGAGGGTGAGAGAAGAGGGTGAGGAGAGAGGGTGAGGGAAGAGGGTGAGAGGAGAGGATGAGGAGAGAGGGTGAGGGGCGAGGGTGATGGAAGAAGATGAGGAGAGAGGGCGAGGGGCGAGGATGAGGAGAGAGGGTGAGAGGAGAGACTGAGAGGAGAGGATGAGAGGAAAGAAGGATGAGAGAGGGTGAGGGAAGAGGATGAGGGGAGTGGTAGAGGAGAGAGGAAGGGTGTGGGGGGGGGAGAGGGGTAATTTGATCCTCCGATAAATCCCTCGCGAGAGAAAATAAACAGGATTGTCTCTCTCTTTTCTTTTTACTTCGCTCTCAGTTATCTCCTCTCCTCTCTTCTTCTCTCTCTCTTCCTCTTTCTCCTCTCCCTTTTTCTCTTTCGATACGATTCTGGTGCTAAGGAAGACTAGGAAAATGGTGTTGCAGATCGAAGAAGGCCTATGTCCAACAGCGGATTTTAGATGGCTGAATAAGATATTTATATATACATATATATACACACACACACACACACGCACACACACACACACGCACACATTCTCACACACACACACACTCATACACACTCACACACACTCACACACACGCACACATATACACACACACACACTTTTACACACACACACACACACACACACACACACACACACACACACACACTCACACACACACACACACACACACACACACACACACACACACACACACACACATATATATACATACACACACAAATTCACACACACACACACACATTGAGACACACATGCACATACACATACAGATACATAGATATGAAAACGAAACT
>NC_091587.1:6207773-6212773 GCF_042767895.1 Penaeus vannamei | reverse complement strand
GGAGAGGATGAAGGGAGGAGGAGGAGGAGGAGGAGGAGGAGGATAGGGGGAAGAGGGTGAAGGGAGGAGGAAGAGGAGGATGGGGGGAGGGTGAAGGGGAGGAGGATGGGGGGAAGAGGGGAGGACGAGGACAAGGAGGAGGAAAGAAGAGAATGGGGGAGAGGGTTTTGAGGCAAGAGGGGGAGAAGTGGGGAGGAGGAGGATGGGGAGGGGAGAGCAGGAAGAGGGGAGGAGAGGAGGGGACGAGAAGCAGGAAGAGGAGGATGGGGAGGGGAGCGCTGGGAAAGGGGAGGAGGAGTAGGAAGAGGAGGAGGATAGGGGGAGATAGTGGGGAGGGGAGAAGGAGAAAGGGGGAAGAAAATGAGAAAAGGGGAAGAGAAGGAGAGAGAACGAGAGGGGAAGAAGACGTAGTAAAGAAAGAGGGAATAGGATAGAGGAGGAGGACAGAGGAGAAGAGCGGGAAGCGAAGAGGAGGAGGAGAAAGAAGGACGAGAAGAGGAGAAGAGAAGGAGAAGGAAAGAGAAGAGAGCAAAAGTAGGAGAGGAGGAGGGTGGAGGAAAGAGGAAGAGGGAAAAGGGGAAGAAAAAAAAGACGAGGGTTAAAAAGAGGAAGTGACAATGAGGAAAGAGGAGAGGAGAGTGAAAGGGGAACGGAGAATAGGAGGATAAGGAGGGGGATAGAATAATAGAGAAGGGAGAGAGATGAGAGAAGAGAGAAAGATAAAAGAAGAGTGAAAGATAAGAGAATAGAAGAGAGAAAGATGAGAGAAGAGCGGACGAATGAGGAGAAAATAGGGAGAGAAGATGAGGAGATATAGAATAGTACAGAGGGAGGTTGATGAAAGGGGTGAGGAGCGAAGAAGAAGAAAAGAAGAAGGAAGGATAGGAGAAGAGGAGGAGACGAGGATAATAGATGGGGAGAGAGGAAGGAGAGGAAAGCTAAAGGAAGGAAGAGAAGTGAATGAAGTAGAAGGCAGAAAGAGAAGAGAATAAATGCGAGGAATAAGGGGGGAGGAAGAAAGAGGGGAAGAGGAATGAAAATGAAGAAAAAGGAAGAGATGGAGAATGAAAAAGAGAGTAATAAAATAAAAGAAGGAAGAGGAAAGAATAGGGAGAGGAGGAAGGAAGAGAGAAAAGGAGTAAGGAAAGGAGAAGATGGAAAAAGGAGAGAAATGGGGATGAAGGAAGAATGCGAAGAGAGAGAAAGGAAGGGGAAAGAAAAACGAATAAAAATGGAAAGAAAAGGAAGGAAGAGAGTGCACTGGAGGACGAAGAGAGAGGGGAATGAGGAGGAGGAGGAGGAGGAGGAGAGAAAGAAAAGATGAGGGGAGGAGGAAAAAGGAGGGGGGGGAGGGCCCGGAATAAAGACACATTATGACATCTCACGCCAAGGTAGAGTGGGGCGTTGCTAAGAGGGGAGAGAGGAGAGGGGAGAGGAGAAATGAGAGAAGGGAGAAGGGACGGATGAGGGAGAGGGGAGAAGGAAGAGGGGAGGGGAGAGGGGGCAGAGGAGAGAAGGGAAAGGAGCGGATAGGGGAAAGGGGAGAAGGGAAAGGGGGCAGAGGGGAGAGGGGGAGAACCCAGAGGGGAAAGGGGGAGAGAAGGAACAGGGAACAGGGAATAGGGAACAGAGGAGAGGAAGGAGAAGGGGGTGACGGGTGGAAAGCAAGATTTGGGGAGAGGGGAGAGAAAGGACCAAGAGAAAGGGAGAGGGGAGAGGAGGGAGCAAGAGGGGAGAGGGGAGAGGCAGAGACAGGGGAAAGGGGAGAGAGGAGAGAAGGAGCAAGAGAGGAGAGGAAATGAGAGGGGAGACGGGAGGAGGGCAAAAGGTGGGGATAAAAGTGAGGGGAGACGGAAGGAGGGGCAAGGAGGAGAGAGGAATGGGGGGAGGGAGGGAAGATGGAAGTAAAAGAGGGAAAAGGGGAAGGGGGAAAATGAGAAGAAGAGAGGGAGGGGAGAGAGAGAAAGAGGGGAGAAAGGAGGGAAGCAACGGATAGGAAGAGGGGAGAAAGGAGGAGGGAAGAGACACGAGGGAGGAGGAAACGGGACAAGGAAGTAAGAACAAAGGCAAAAATGAACTCTGATGCAGAAAGAAATATGAAGTAGAGCAGGGAGAAGAGGAAGATAAATAGGAAGCAGAAGAGAAAGAGAAGAAGGGGAAGAAGTGGAGAAGGAAGTAGAAAAAGAGACGAAAAAGTGGAAAAAGAAAGAAGAAAAGAAGAAAAAAGTCCAAGGAGAAGAACATGCGAAAAAGGTAAACAAAGAGAGATGGAATGAGAAGACACAGAGATAGACAGACAGACAAATAGATAGATAGATAGATAGAGCGAGAGAGAGGGGGGAGAGAGAGAGGCCAAGAAAGAAAGAGAGAGAGAGAGAGAGAGGGAGGGAGAGGCCAAGAGGGAGAGAGAGAGAGAGAGAGAGAGAGAGAGAGAGAGAGAGAGAGAGAGAGAGAGAGAGAGAGAGAGAGAGAGAGAGAGAAAGAGCGAGAGAAAGAAAGAAAGAAAGAGGGAGAGAGAGGGAGAGGCCAAGAGGGAGGGAGAGAGAGAGAGAAAGAAAGAAAGAGAGAAAGAAAGAGAGAGAGAGGGAGAGGCCAAGAGGGAGAGAGAGAGAGAGAGAGAGAGAAAGAAAGAAGGAGAGGGAGAGAGGGAGAGGCCAAGAGGGAGAGAGAGAGAGAGAGAGCCAAGAGGGAGAGAGAGAGAGGAAGGAGACGAGAGAGAAAGAAAGAAAGAGGGAGAGAGAGGGAGAGGCCAAGAGGGAGGGAGGGAGAGAGAGAAAGAAAGAAAGAGAGAGAGAGGGAGAGACCGGGAGTAAGGGAGAAAGAGAGAAGAAAGAGAGAGAGAAAGAAAGAGAGAGAGAGGGAGAGAGAGAAAGAAAGAGGGAGAGAGAGGGAGAGGCCAAGAGGGAGAGAGAGAGAGAGAGAGAGAGACAAAGAAAGAAAGAGAGGAGAGAGAGAGAGGCCAAGAGGGAGGGAGAGAGAGAGGAGACGAGAGAAAGAAAGAAAGAAAGAGAGAGAGAGAGGGAGAGGCCAAGAGGGAGGGAGGGAGAGAGAGAGAGAGAAAGAAAGAAAGAGGGAGAGAGAGAGAGAGGCCAAGAGGGAGGGAGAGAGAGAGAGAGAAAGAAAGAAAGAGGGAGAGAGAGAGAGAGGCCAAGAGGGAGGGAGGGAGAGAGAGAGAGAGAGAGAAAGAAAGAAAGAAAGAAAGAGAGGGAGAGGCCAAGAGGGAGAGAGAGAGAGAGAGAAAGAAAGAAAGAGGGAGAGAGAGGGAGAGGCCAAGAGGGAGGGAGAGCTGGTCTGATGGATGGAAGGAGAGAGCGAAGACGGCGCGTGAATGGATAATCTGTCTTCCCTTATAAATGTCTCTCTGCGGTTTTCTCTCTTCCCCCTTTTCTCTTATGTTCGTTCTTTCTCTTGTGTTCGTTGCGGGTTTTCTCTCTCTCTCGTTTCCTCGATTTGTCTTGTTTTTTTTTTTGCTTTTGTCTTATTCTTTTGTTTGTCTTTTTCTTGCGTTTCTTTCTCTCTTGCTGTCTTTCTTCATTTTTTTTCCTGTCTCTCTCTCTTTCTCTCTCTCACTCTCTCTATCTATCTATCTATCTCTCGCTCTCTTCCCCTCCCTCCCTCCTCTCTCCTCCTCCCTCTCCTTCTCCCTTTCCCTCCCTCTCCTCCTCTCCCTCCCTCCATCCCTTCCTCTCCTCCTCCCTCTCCCTCCCTCCCTCCCTTTTCTCCTCCCTCTTCCTCCATCCCTCCCTCTCCTCCTCCCTCTCCATCCCTCCCTCTCCCTCCATCCCTTCCTCTCCTCCTCCCTCCCTCTCCTCCATCCCTCCCTCTCCTTCCCTCCCTCTCCTTCCCTTTCCCCCTCCCTCTCCCTCCCTCCCTCTCCATCCCTCCCTCTCCCTCCATCCCTTCCTCTCCTGCTCCCTCTCCCTCCTGCTCCCTCTCCTTCCATCCCTCCCTCTCCTCCTCCCTCCCTCTCCTCCATCCCTCCCTCTCCCTCCCTCCCTCTTCTCCCTTTCCCCCTCCCTCTCCCTCCCTCCCTCTTCTCCTCCCTCTCCATCCCTCCCTCTCCCTCAATCCCTTCCTCTCCTCCTCCCTCTCCCTCCTTCCCTCCCTCCCTCCCCCCTCATCCCTCCCTCTCCATACCTCCCCCCCCCCCTCCCTCCCTCCCTCCATCCCTACCTCCCTCTCCCTCCCTCCCTCTCCTCCTCCCTCTCCCTCCCTCCCTCTCCCTCTCACCTCATGTTACCTCATATGAGTGTTTGAAAAGGCAGGGAGAGCAAGGGATGCCATCCTTTCTTCTGGCACTGGCCCTCGTTGGCTCTGCTGATGGGAACTCATCCGCTCTTTGACAGATTTTTTTTTGTGTGTGTGTGTGTCTTTTCTTCTTCTTCTTCTTCTTCTTCTTTCCGTCTTTTTTGTCTTTTTTGCCTGCTTTTTTTTGTCTTTTTGTCTTTTTTCGTCTTTTTCGTCTTTTTAAAAAAAATCTTTTTCCCTTTTGTGTCTTTTTGTTTTCTTTTTTGTCTTTTGTCTTTTTTTCGTCTTTTTCGTCTTTTTTTTTCTTTTGTCTTTTTCGTCTTTTTTGTGACTTTTTGTGCTTTTTCGGTTATGTAAATGAAGACGCGATCCTATAGGCACATGTGTGAATGCATACGAACATGTATACACACACACACACGCACACACACACAAGCACACAAGAACACACACAACACATGCTCACACGTACAAGCACGCACACACACACACACACACACGCACACACACACACACTCAAACACGCACACACACACACACACACACACACACACACACACACACACACACACACACACACACACACACACACACACACACACACACACACACACACACACACACACACACACTCAAACAGAGCGAGATAATAAATGAGACAGGGAATTAAAAAAAGACACTCCCTCATCAAGCATCTAATTTTTACCTCCCTCTCCCTCTCCCCTCCACACTCCCCTCCCTCTCCTCACTCC
>NC_091587.1:6175273-6182773 GCF_042767895.1 Penaeus vannamei | reverse complement strand
AGATAAGCTCCTTACCTCTTTTATTTATTTCATTTTATTTTCCTTACGGCCTCCCTTAAAGGTAATCGAAAATCCTCAAAAACGACATAAATAAGAAGGTTACGACTCATTTGGGCGACGAAGCGTTAACTTTTTTTTTATCAGACGAATCTCACCCATTAGACCTGGTAGTGAAATACGGAGGAAGATCCCGTAGAGTTTTCAACCAGCCGAGAGTCTTCTTTTGGGCTATTTCATTTTCATTTACTCCTACCAATAATTAATCGAAATGAAGATAAAAGCCCCAAAATAAGATAATAACGACTAAAAGGGGCAATTAGAATAAACAGCTGCTTTCCTTATACGCGCCTCGGATAAGTGCAAGACAGTGAAACAGGGAGGGAGAGTCCGTAGAGTCGAGAAAACCTCGCGAGTTCCGTCTCCTCCCCGAAAGCGAGGTAGTGAAACAGGGAGAGGAAACCCCGTAGAGTACAAACGAAGCGCATGAGCCTCCCCGGTGGGCAAGAGGGAGCTAAATGGAGTTAATGAGGTTATAAAAGGCAATATAACCGTCCCTCCAACCTATGCTTACCAATCTCCATTACGCCGACCTAACAAGCCATGCTCTCTAAGTATGTGTTTGAACCCTTGTGCTTCTATTAGATCAGCATGGGTCTAATCCTTAAACAAGCTCGTTCATGCTGGAATAATTTGATATGTTTCTCTTAATCACAGCATATCAAGTTATAGGCCAGTGTTCACCTGACAAAGGCTCTCAGGCTACATCTAGCTAACTTAAAGATTTGGATCGTAAACGTACAAGATAAGATAATAAGATAAGATAATGACAAGGATAAATGGATTGATAAATAATAAATGACATAAATGACAAGGATAAAGTGATAAATTCATGGATTTGTCACTATCCTCGTTGTCATTATGTTATCCTTGTAATTATTATTGTCATTTTCTTGTCCTTTTATTATCATTAATATCATTTTAATAATCTGTGTTATTACCATCATTATTATCTGTCATTATCATTATCTTTCTTAGTATCATTATCATCATGATTATAATTATAACCATTGTCGTTATTATTGATACCGCTGATATTGATAATTGAACAGTAGTAATAATAATGATAATATTTATCATTATTGCTATCATTATTATCATTGTTATTATCATTATTATCATTATTATTTTTTATCATTATTATCATTGTCACTGCTTTTGTGGTTGTAATCATAATCATTATTACTATCATTATCATTGTTATCATTATTACACTATTGTTATGCTCATCACTATTATTATCACCGTCATTATTATTATCATCGTCATTATCATTACCAATACTATCATTTCATTATCATTATTACCATCATCATCAACCTTATTATTACTAATATCCATTATCCTATTTACACGTACACATTGAACCCTTACGTAATGATCAGAAGGATAATTTTATAGTTTTGTTTAACAATTCACACTCAGTAGAATTTTCTGCCAAGTTTGAGGAAAATGTTTCTTTGGGAAGTTTGTTTCGTCGATGGCTGTTATGAGGGAATAATTGTTTGTTTGGCTTGTATTATTTGCTTGGCTGGTATTGGTTTGTCCTATTGGTATGTACTGTCTGATTGGTATTAATGTCTTACTGGTATGTACTGCCTGACTGGTATTAAGTTGTCTTATTGGTATGTACTGCCTGATTGGTATTATTTTGTCTTACTGGTATGTACTGTCTGATTGGTATTATTTTGTCTTACTGATATGTACTGCCTGATTGGTATTATTTTGTCTGGCTTATGTGAAGTACCAACTGAAAATTTAAATAGGGAAAAATTAGCTCGCAAACCATCTCTCGACTATCAGTAAAAAATAAAATCTGAAAATAATTCCCCAAAATTGAGAATTTATTGATTTATTTCGATTTCTCGAAGTCAAGTTATATTTTCCCGCGAAAATCCCGGAACCCGGATGTGTGACGTCAATTCCAGAACAGGATCACAACATTCTCTGCATTCAATACATTATACAACATGGCGGACTCACTACAAGACTACAGCGGCAGTGAGGACATTAGTATAAATTCTTCAGAGAGTGCCTACGTCTTCGAAGAGTTGGAAGAAGAGGAATATCAAGGGTTGATGCTTGTTGGACCGTACATGCACGAGCCCGACGCTGTGGATGTCGTGGAAGTTGCGCCAAAACGGCCAGGCATGGAGTGGCGTCGAGACCCGAAGAGATCGAATGAATGGGGATTTTCTAAATAGTTTTTTTAATGGTCGAACGTGTGATTCCGCTTCTATATTGTGCAAAACTTCCGTAGGCTGAGCAATCTCTTGTCTTCACCCGTGGCACAGGCCTACATACGTTCGCGAGTGGAGGGGTATCGGTATTCATCTGTGTTGTGCTTTTTGGGATGTACCTACCCGGCCTCTGTGTAGTAATACAACTGTACATCGCCATGTACATCAATCCTTATTGGATCAGACATCAGCTGATGATAGCGTTCTCGAGAAAGTATAAAAGAGCAAGTTCTTAATCATGTTTTGTTGATAGGCCTATCTGTCAGCGATTATTATTATTTCTTTTTTTATAAATGATTTGATGTATATATTCATGTACTGATGACATCAAGATACACCTCTTCATCATTTTGTTTATTATGTACTTTATCTTCTCTGGGTATTTTATGATAATCATTGACGACAAAAATAGTTGACGTTGTAGTAGTAATTATAAGGATATAAGGAAAGGGATAAATATGAAAATGAATACAATAAAGAGAAAGGGAGATAGATAGATAGATAGATAGATAGAGAGAGAGAGAGAGAGAGAGAGAGAGAGAGAGAGAGAGAGAGAGAGAGAGAGAGAGAGAGAGAGAGAGAGAGAGAGAGAGAGAGAGAATGCCATGTGTGGAAAAGAAAGAAAAACAAAATGTCAAATGCAGAATATTTTAATGAACCAGGAAAAGTCTTTACCCACACACCCACACACACAGAAAATGAGATACACAGATAGACAGACATAGACAGAGGGCGAAATAGACTGACAGATTAAAATTTCTATGATATATTTTTTTCTGCTTTTCCTTATTTTGCATAATTCAGAAAATACATTTTTAAAAAGACTGTTTATAGCATGAAAATGGGTCAATTCCGCTGTATTAAAAAAAAAAAAATCATAGCTTGAAATTGAGACAAATCCGTGATATTCTTGACTCGCGGTGCACTATAGTGTATATCACGCTATTGAACATGGTTCTCCCTGGTTCTGGGAATGACGTCACGACCGGGGGTTGCCGAAGACCGCCGGATTTTGCATCTTCGTTGCTATGGGATTTTTGGGGATACCAGAGGGTCTCTTCGATTTTTTTTTTTTTTTTTTTTTTTTTGTTTGCATGAATAGGCTAAGCATACATTATTGATCAATATTCAAGGAAAAATCAGTGCATGATAATTACTTGATATAAGCCCTTTAATTTGTCTTACTGGTATGTTAGGTCTGTGGTATTATTTCATCTTACTGGTATGTACTGTCTGATTGGTCTTAATTTGTCTTACTGGTATGTTTTGTGTCATTGGTATTGATATGTCTTACTGGTATGTTTTGTTTGTGGTGTCAATTTATCTTCATTGATTATTATGTATATTACTGGTATTAATTTTTCTGACTGTTATTACTTACTGGTATAATTTTGTGACTGGTATTTGTCTTACTTGTAATTTGTCTTCCTGGTATTAATAGGTATTACTAGTATGATTCATCTGACTGGTATGATTTGTCTGACTGGTATATATTTGTCTACCTGGTATGTACTTGCCTTACTAATATCGATATGTGCGACCGGTATAAATTGTCTGACTGGTACATATATTTCTCTTACTGGTATGATTCGTCTGACTGGAATAATTCCAATCAGATAAGCGACCTCGCCCTTGCCATGTGATTCGATATGATTCTAATAATTAAATAATTCAAAAAGCCTCATGGAGCCACAATAAAGATGATCAGTTTTTTCTTATCAAAACCCATTTTCGTGTGACTGATTTTGACTTTAACACCGAAACTTATATCTGTTCTATTTCTGCCAGTGAGTAAATGCAAAAAATAGCATCTCAACTCAATGAATAAACTAGTGAGTAAAGGCAAAAAAAGCATCTCAAATGAGTAAAAAGTTAGTGAGTAAATGCAAAAAAAAAATAATAATAATGATAAAAAATAAAATAAAATAAAATAAAAATAAATGAGTAAAAAGTAAATGAAAAAAAAACATCTCAACTCAATGAGTAAAATAGTGAGTAAATGTAAAAAAATAGCATCTCACCTAAATGAGTAAATGAGTGAGTAAAACTTTTACTAGCAGGTTTTACTGGATAGCTAACTCAGAAATACTAGCTTAATTATCTTATTCTTACTAGTAAAACTAACAGTAACTCATTTTTCTTTCTCTCAATTTACTTTCTACTAGCATTAATAACTAGAACGCTAACTTAACAAGAACTAGTTGCTAGTACCTTGTAAGCTATCCTCACGAACTTACTTTAATAGAGCTAGTTGCTAGTTACTTCTGCTTTATCCTCGAGAGCTAACTTTACAAGAATTAATTGCTAGTAACTTGTAGCGAATCCTCGAGAGCTAACTTTACAAGAACTAGTTGCTAGTAACTTGTAGAGTATCCTCTCGAGCTAACTTTGCTAGAAATAATTGCTAGTACCTTTTAGGTTATCCTCACTAGCTAGCCGAACTTGAACAACTAGCTCACTTCCCCTTGACTTTCTTCCCCCGAATGAAAAATAATGAGAAATATCGTCTTGAACCGAATTCATGTTGACAGATAAAGAAAAAAAAAAAAAAAAAACACGAATGAGAATGAATATTTTCACACTACAAGAGATGCATTTAAGCTTCGAATATAAATCTTTGTCAGAAATTCTTATGTATTTCTGACGAGGATATATTCGAAAAGTTTTTAATACATCTTATATAATACTTATATAATAATAATATAATACGTCTTCTGTATTATGTAGATGTTCATTCTCATTTCTACAAATATTGCCTCTTTATAGAAAAATGTGGCCTAACTAGTGTATAAAAAAAGATTGATTTTAACGCTTCTCGCCAGATTTATCTTTGACGGTAAAGAAAAGGAAAGAAAGAAAGAAAAAAAAAAAGTTTTGACCTAATACTTTTGGAGTTAATTTCCAGATTGAGATTGATTGATAAAAAATAATATGAAAAGGAAAGAAAGAAAATTTTTTTTACATAATACTTTATCAGTTAATTTCGAGTTTGATTGACACAAAATAATATATATCATTATCGATATCTTAGTGGCATAATATACCTCTTTCCCCGACCTCCTACTTATAAACTTCTACTCTACGTTATTCTCCGTGTAAACCTTTACACTACAACCTTTCCAAGTGAAGTTAGTCTACCGAGGAATGACATAAACTTTTACGAAAAATGATGAAGCAAACTGCAGCTAGAAAAAGATATATGCTTTAAAGATTTCTGGCTCTCAAGCGTCCAAGCTAAGCTCCCATTTCTTCTTATTCTTATTTATTTCTATTTTCGTTCCATTGACTGAACTGGATAGTTTATTATTCTTTTTGTTATTATTATTATTAACATTATCATCATTATTATTATCATTATTATTATTATCATTATCAATATCATAATCAGCATTGTTATTATTATTAGTGTTAATAACAATTATTGTTATTATCATGATTATCATCTCTTCTTTCTTCGTCTCCCCTTCCCTCCCACCTTCTCTTCCTTCCACCTTCCATGTTTCTCTCTCTCTCTCTCTCTCTCTCTCCCTCCCTCCCTCCCTCACTCACTCTCTCCCTCCCTTTCTCTCTCTCTCTCTCTCTCTCTCTCTCTCTCTCTCTCTCTCTCTCTCTCTTTCTCTCTCTCGCTCTCTCTGTTCAACATCTTCCGTTTTCCCTACACTATTTTTTTCAAACTACAAACATCCTTATCAAGGACAACTTATCTTGAAAATCGCAACAACAGCAACAACCACAATAATGGCAATGACAACACAAACATCAATTAAGACCGACTAAAAACTGTATAAAACAACAGCAACAATAAGAACAACAAAAACATAAAAAACAACAGAAACAGCAACAACAATAACAACAAAAACAACATAAAAACAACAACAGAAACAACAAACAAAAAACAACAACAACATCAACGACAACAACAACATCATCAACACCACCACTACTAACAACAATACCAAAAACAACAACATCAACAACAACATGAGCAACAAAAACAACAACAACAACAACATCAACAAAGCCTCGGCCGAAGACACGAAGGCTTGTAGGGAAATTAATGTTGTTTACTGCAGTTGGTTGTGTCTTTGTGGTAAAGAATGAGTTATGAAGTTATTGGCGTTCGTGTTGTTTTGTGTTGTTAGTGAATTGTTGTTGTCCCTGTTGTTTTGTGTTGTTTTGTTGTTGTGTTGTTGTTATTTTACTGTTGTGTTGTTTGTTGTATTTTTTTTACTGTTGTGTTGTTTGTTGTTAGTTTACTGTTGTGTTGTTTGTTGTATTTTATTTTACTGTTGTGTTGTTTGTTGTTGTTATTCCTGTTGTTGTGTTGTATTGTTTGCTGCCGTGTTGTTATTTTTGTTATTGTGTTGTGTTATTTCCCTTGTGTTATACTGTTAGTGTTAGTGTGTTGTGTTGCTGCCCCCGTTAGTTCATGTAATTGCTTTGTGTTGTTCCTTGTGTGTTAATGTTGTGGTGTTGACCTGGGTCTTGGTGGGCTGACGTGAGTATTCCTATAGTGCAGACGTACAGTGCAGTCTCCTGTTGGGTCTGGTTGTCACAAGGGAATAACAACACGCATTCTTAAACATACAAACACCATATAGAGCAGAAACTTATAACTTGGGGAAAATTATTTATCATAGTTGCCGCTACGATATCGATAATGATATATACGTTTTTAATCTTCTGTCAACTCTCAAAATATACTCCAAAAGTATGATGTAAAACACGCGTGTTTATGAGCTGCAGGTTGCTACTGAGGTAAGCCTTCTACAGCAGAGGCTTAAGGAGTCTATTAAGGGCTATATTCTGCGTTAGGATGTGAGCTGGAAACCAATTTACGTCTACCTTGAGAGCATATCCTTGGAGGTCGCCTTGTAGTAACTTTGGTAGATCTCCCTCCATGTTAAGGGTACTCACACTCCATGCTATAGTCGTCGGGGTGTCTTTAGAGAGAGAGAGAGAGAGAGAGAGAGAGAGAGAGAGAGAGAGAGAGAGAGAGAGAGAGAGAGAGAGAGAGAGAGAGAGAGAGAGAGAGAGAGAAAGAGAGAGAGAGAGACAGAGAGAGAGAGAGAGAGAGAGAGAGAGAGAGAGAGAGAGAGAGAGAGAGAGAGAGAGAGAGAGAGAGAGAGAGAGAGAGAGAGAGGGAGAGAGAGAGACAGAGGTGTCTTTAGCTGCATCGAGGAATTTCGTAAGGTACCGGCAG
>NC_091587.1:6155273-6162773 GCF_042767895.1 Penaeus vannamei | reverse complement strand
CAAACTCACCTCCACAAACCAACACAAACTCACCTGCACAAACCGACACAAACTCACCTCCACAAACCAACACAAACTTACCTCCACAAACCGACACAAACTCACCTCCACAAACCAACACAAACTTACCTCCACAAACCGACACAAACTCACCTCCACAAACCGACACAAACTGACCTCCACAAACCAACACAAACTTACCTCCACAAACCGACACAAACTCACCTCCACAAACCAACACAAACTCACCTGCACAAACCAACACAAACTCACCTGCACAAACCGACACAAACTCACCTGCACAAACCAACACAAACTCACCTGCACAAACCAACACAAACTCACCTCCACAAACCAACACAAACTCACCTGCACAAACCAACACAAACTCACCTCCACAAACCAACACAAACTCACCTCCACAAACCAACACAAACTCACCTCCACAAACCAACACAAACTCACCTCCACAAACCAACACAAACTCACCTGCACAAACCAACACAAACTCACCTCCACAAACCAACTCAAACTTACCTGCACAAACCAACACAAACTCACCTCCACAAACCAACTCAAACTCACCTGCACAAACCAACACAAACTCACCTCCACAAACCAACACAAACTCACCTGCACAAACCAACACAAACTCACCTCCACAAACCAACTCAAACTTACCTGCACAAACCAACACAAACTCACCTCCACAAACCAACTCAAACTTACCTGCACAAACCAACACAAACTCACCTCCACAAACCAACACAAACTCACCTGCACAAACCAACACAAACTCACCTCCACAAACCAACACAAACTCACCTCCACAAACCAACTCAAACTTACCTGCACAAACCAACACAAACTCACCTCCACAAACCAACACAAACTCACCTCCACAAACCAACACAAACTCACCTGCACAAACCAACACAAACTCACCTCCACAAACCAACACAAACTCACCTCCACAAACCAACTCAAACTTACCTGCACAAACCAACACAAACTCACCTCCACAAACCAACTCACACTTACCTGCACAAACCAACACAAACTCACCTCCACAAACCAACACAAACTCACCTCCACAAACCAACACAAACTCACGTGCACAAGCCAACACAAACTCACGTCCACAAAGCAACACAAACTCACCTCCACAAACCAACTCAAACTTACCTGCGCAAGCCAAGACAAACTCACCTCCACAAACCAACACAAACTCACCTCCACAAACCAACACAAACTTACCTCCACAAACCAACACAAACTCACCTCCACAAACCAACTCAAACTTACCTGCACAAACCAACACAAACTCACCTCCACAAACCAACACAAACCAACACAAACTTACCTGCACAAACCAACACAAACTCACCTCCACAAACCAACACAAACTCACCTGCACAAACCAACACAAACTCACCTGCACAAACCAACACAAACTCACCTGCACAAACCAACACAAACTTACCTCCACAAACCAACACAAACTCACCTGCACAAACCAACTCAAACTCACCTGCACAAACCAACACAAACTCACCTGCACAAACCAACACAGACTCACCTGCACAAACCGACACAAACTCACCTGCACAAACCCACACAAACTCACCTCCACAAACCGACACAAACTCACCCCCATAAACCCACACACGATCCGCCTTAAGCCCCACGCACGGGCGCTGTCCTAGCCGCCACGCCCGTTATGAATGACCCAAGGCCCCCACGTCTGTACCTTGTTCTTGTCTTTGTGAATGAATGAGGTGCAGGGTCTCCGACATGCTCCGGCCGCGACCCGCTGTTACTAACCGTGCTGGCCTGAAATAGGGATTGTTTCGCTACTGTTTTTGTTTTCTTTTGTTGTTGTTATTTTTCTCACTGGCTTTTCTTTTTCTTTTTCTTTCTTTTTCTTTTTCTTTTTCTTTTTCTTTTTCTTTTTCTTTTTCTTTTTCTTTTTCTTTTTCTTTTTCTTTTCTTTTTCTTTTTCTTTTTCTTTTTCTTTTTCTTTTTCTTTTTCTTTTTCTTTTTCTTTTTCTTTTTCTTTTTCTTTTTCTTTTTCTTTTTCTTTTTCTTTTTCTTTTTCTTTTTCTTTTTCTTTTTCTTTTTCTTTTTCTTTTTCTTTTTCTTTTTCTTTTTCTTTTTCTTTTTCTTTTTCTTTTTCTTTTTCTTTTTCTTTTTCTTTTTCTTTTTCTTTTTCTTTTTCTTTTTCTTTTTCTTTTTCTTTTTCTTTTTCTTTTTCTTTTTCTTTTTCTTTTTCTTTTTCTTTTTCTTTTTCTTTTTCTTTTTCTTTTTCTTTTTCTTTTTCTTTTTCTTTTTCTTTTTCTTTTTCTTTTTCTTTTTCTTTTTCTTTTTCTTTTTCTTTTTCTTTTTCTTTTTCTTTTTCTTTTTCTTTTTCTTTTTCTTTTTCTTTTTCTTTTTCTTTTTCTTTTTCTTTTTCTTTTTCTTTTTCTTTTTCTTTTTCTTTTTCTTTTTCTTTTTCTTTTTCTTTTTCTTTTTCTTTTTCTTTTTCTTTTTCTTTTTCTTTTTCTTTTTCTTTTTCTTTTTCTTTTTCTTTTTCTTTTTCTTTTTCTTTTTCTTTTTCTTTTTCTTTTTCTTTTTCTTTTTCTTTTTCTTTTTCTTTTTCTTTTTCTTTTTCTTTTTCTTTTTCTTTTTCTTTTTCTTTTTCTTTTTCTTTTTCTTTTTCTTTTTCTTTTTCTTTTTCTTTTTCTTTTTCTTTTTCTTTTTCTTTTTCTTTTTCTTTTTCTTTTTCTTTTTCTTTTTCTTTTTCTTTTTCTTTTTCTTTTTCTTTTTCTTTTTCTTTTTCTTTTTCTTTTTCTTTTTCTTTTTCTTTTTCTTTTTCTTTTTCTTTTTCTTTTTCTTTTTCTTTTTCTTTTTCTTTTTCTTTTTCTTTTTCTTTTTCTTTTTCTTTTTCTTTTTCTTTTTCTTTTTCTTTTTCTTTTTCTTTTTCTTTTTCTTTTTCTTTTTCTTTTTCTTTTTCTTTTTCTTTTTCTTTTTCTTTTTCTTTTTCTTTTTTTTTCTTTTTCTGTGTCTCATTTTCTCTTTCTTTTCTTTTTATTTTTATTTTTCTTTTTTTTTTTTTTTTCTTCTTCTTTTCATCTTTTTCTTTTTCTTTTCATCTTATTCTTCTTTTCATCTTTTTCTTTTTATCTTTTTCTTTTTCTTTTTCTTTTTGTTTTTCTTTTTTTTTTCTTTTCTTTTCTTTTTCTTTTTCTTTTTCTTTTTCTTTTTCTTTTTCTTTTTCTTTTTCTTTTTCTTTTTCTTTTTCTTTTTCTTTTTCTTTTTCTTTTTCTTTTTCTTTTTCTTTTTCTTTTTCTTTTTCTTTTTCTTTTTCTTTTTCTTTTTCTTTTTCTTTTTCTTTTTCTGTTTTTTCTTCTTTTTCTTTTTGTTTTTATTTTTTTTTTTTTTTTTCTTTTCATTTTTTTTTTTATTTTTCTTTTTCTTTTTTTTTTTCTTTTTCTTTTTCTTTTTCTTTTTCTTTTTCTTTTTCTTTTTCTTTTTCTTTTTCTTTTTCTTTTTCTTTTTCTTTTTCTTTTTCTTTTTTTTTTTCTTCTTTTTTTTCTGTTTCTTTTTCTTTTTCTTTTTCTTTTTCTTTTTCTTTTCTTTTTCTTTTTCTTTTTCTTTTTCTTTTTCTTTTTCTTTTTCTTTTTCTTTTTCTTTTTCTTCTTCTTCTTCTTCTTCTTCTTCTTTCTTTCTTTCTTTCTTTCTTTCTTTCTTTCTTTTCTTTTTTTGATTAGTCGAAGCTTTCCTTTAGGGCTAAATATATTGTCATTCTCATCATCATTGTTGTTGTTGTTGTTATAGCTGTTATCATAATTATTATCATTATCAATTTCATATTTCTTATTATTGTTGTTGATGTTATTATCATTATCATCATATTTATTATCATTGTGATTATGATGATGATGATGATGATGATTATCATTATCATTATCCTTATTATCATTGTTTCATCATCATTATTATTACTACTACTATTGCAATAGTAGAGTAATAACAATAATGATAAAACTAATGATAGGAATGATGATGATAGTAATGCTAATAATAATAATAATGATAATGATAATGATAATAATAATGATAGTAATAATAATAGTAATGATGATGATGATAATAATATCAATGGTAATAATAATGACAATAATAATAATAATAATAATGATAATGATGATAAAACAACAATAATAATAATAATGATGATAATGATAATAGTAATGATAATAATAATAATAATAATAATAATAATAATAATAATGAAAATCACAATAATAATAATTCTAATGATAATAAAAGTGATGATATGATAAAGATGAAAATATTGATAATAGTAACAATAATAATAATGATAACAGCAATAATAATAATAATAATAATAATAATAATAATAATAATGATGATGATAACAATAGTAATTGTAATAATGATAATAATAATAATAATAATGATAATAATAATAATAAGGGCAATTATGATGATAGTACTAACAATAGTAATAGTGATAATAAAAATAATGATAATGTTGATAATAATGATAATAATAATAGTGATAATAATAATAAAGATAATAATAATGATATTATTAATAATAATAATAATTATAATTATTATTATTGTTATTATTATTATTATTAATGACAATAATAGTAACAATAATAATGATAATGATAATAATAATAATGATAGCAGTAGTTCTACAACTAATATAGATAACAACAATAATGAGAACAACAATACTGCAGATTTTTTTTTTTTCTAATTTAACATAATTTTAAACCAGCTGTTACAATTTCGCGAGGACACAATTTTCGCGAGAGAGAGAGCCGACGCGAAAGAAAGAACCGCGCCAAATAATGGCAACTTGACCTCGCCAGGGTTTGCACCGTCTTACTGGTCGGAAATATTTTCTCTCGGATTATCAAAAAATATTCTTGCACCGGTCGTTAAGATCTTCGCCAAGAAAATTTCTTTGGCTTATGAGAAACTGTGATAAGAATATTTATTTTTGCGGGTCAGGTTTAGAAAAGTGGATATATATGTTTTTTTTTTCTCTCTCTTTTTTTTTTCTTCTTCTTCTTCTTCTCTTCTTATCTCTGTTAAGTTGGGGGGGGGGGGAGGGATGAAGGGAGGGGGATTATCAAAACATTTATTTTTTTTTATTTTTTTTATTTTTTGTATTTATTATCAGTATTGATGTCGTTATCATTATTAGTATTGTTTTTGTTATTATCATTATTGCTTTTATTATTATGATAGTTATTATCATCATTATTAGCCTTATCATTATTACTGTTGTTTTTAGTATTGTTATTAGTACTATCATCATTGTTATCAATATTATTATGATTAAAATTAATTCTTAGATTTTCTTTTTATTTACTTCCATTTGGAGATATCAATTTTATTCTTGTATAGATAAATATTATAAGTAATCTATAGTATGTAATGATTAATATGAATAAATTAGTCTCATAAGTAATTTTTAACATAACCTGATATAATTAAACTATTCTTAACATGAATAAATCTTCTAAATCATGCATAATCATTTCTAAAATGTTTATATATGTTTATCATGTTCAGTCTTTTATCCATTTTTTTCTGATTTGTTTCTTTATTCTAATATTCTGTGTATTTTTACACTTATTCTCTGAGTTAATTTCAATTTTGCCTCTATCATACGTACATTTATTCAAAGTTTCTTTCATTCATCTGTTTTACTGCTAATAATAATAATAATAATAATAATAATAATAATAATGATAATAATAATAATGAAAATACTCTTCTTTGTTGTGTTTTTCTCTTGTCTATCAATTTTTCTTTTTAGTATTTTTTTCTCACTTTTTTCATAATCTCTGAATGTTTATCTCTGTCTCTGTTTCATTCTCTTTCTCTGCCTGTTTGTCTGTCCCTTTCTCTGTCTCTCTTTCAATCTGTCTATCTGTCTCTGTCTCTATCTCTCTACATATCATTCCTTCTCTCTCTCTGTCTCTATCACTCTTAATCTCCGTCTCTCTCTTTACTTTTTCTCTCTCTCTCTAGCTCCCTAAATCAATCTATAGTCATTACATTAATTAACCCATAATTTCCAACAACCTTTTATGGTGACATAGGTCCCTCACAACCTTCTCTCCTCACATTCCCTCTCATCCTTCTCCCTTTGCTTCGCCCTTGCTTCAATCGTTGTCGTCCATTCCTTTAAATGTTCCTCTTTGGCTGTATATTCCAAAAAAAAAAAAAAAAAAAAAAAAAAAAGAGATGTCATATGTTTTTTGTATATATCATATTTCGCTGCCTGTCATATCCGCTCGGCATTTAGTTTTATAAATGATTTGCTTCGTTGTATTTCGGAACCCCGTCCTCAAAAAAAAAAAAAAAAAAAAAAAAAAAAAAAAAAATCTTTTTCTATTTCATGTAAATAATATTCGCTTATGGATGTTTGTCTTCGGTTGTATATCGAGAAAGAGAGAGAGAGAGAGAGAGAGAGAGAGAGAGAGAGAGAGAGAGAGAGAGAGAGAGAGAGAGGAGAGAGAGAGAGAGAGAGAGAGAGAGAGAGAGAACGAAAAAGAGAAAAAAGAACGAAACAGAGAGACAAAAAAACGAAAGAATGAGAAAAGAAAAAAAGAAAAAATCAAAGAAACACAGAAAGAGAGAGAGAGAGAGAGAGAGAGAGAGAGAGAGAGAAATATCATACCAATTTTTTTATTCCTTAGATAAAGTATATTTACCTGCGTCTCTAACAATAAACGTGACTCAGGCTGAAGTGCCCGGGAGCAAATACACATAAAGAGGGTGTATATATATACGGACGAGAGGAGCAGCGACAAAAATTGGGCCGAAGGTGTACCAAAGCCGTAACGTGACTCTAGTTTAAGCTGAGGTTGACGGACTAAATCCAGGTTGGGTTATGAGAGGCGTTACTCAGACTGCCTTTCTCATCCTCCTCCTCCTTTTTCTCCTTCTTTCCTTCCTTCTCCTCCTTCTTCTCCTTCTTTCCTTCCTTCTCTCCCTCTTCCTTCTTCTCCTTCTTTCCTTCCTTCTCTCTCTCTTCCTTCTTCTCCTTCTTTCCTTCCTTCTCTCCTTCTTTCCTTTCTTCTTTCTCTCCCTCCTTCTTCTCCTTCCTTTCTTTATTCCCTCTCCTCCTTCTTTTTCTTCTTTCCTTCTCTCCCTTTTCCTCCTTCTATTCTTCCTTCTCCCTCTCCCACCGCCTTCGCTCCATCCTTCTCGCTCTCCCTCCTCCCTTCTCCCTCTCTCTCCTCCTTCCCTCAACCTCTCCCATCCTTGCCTCAGTCTCCCCACTTCCTCTCTCCTCCTTCCCCACTTCCCTTTCTCCTCCCTCCTCCTTCACTCTCCCTTCCCCCTATCCTTCTCCGTTCCCCCTTCCCCTTTTCTTAACTCTCTCCCTCCTCTATCCCTCTCCAAACCCCCCTTCCCTTCCCTTCCCCATCCCCCTCCCCCCAGTCCCCAGCTGTTATCATTTAC